>NW_019176432.1:317861-432861 GCF_002260705.1 Seriola dumerili | reverse complement strand
AGGAACAACGTTTTACCTGTCAGCGCCTTGGGGCCGAACAGAGCAACAATCTTGTAAAATAAAAAAACAGAAAGGAGAAAGAAACCAGGAGCATCTCATTACGTCTTGAATCTACTTCCTGTTTTGCCTCCTTCAGATACTTAAAGTTGTGATGTTGATGTTGCGAGTGTTTATATATGAACAGCAGAGAAAACAGCGGCAGCAGTTTGACAGGCTCCACAGTCCAGCGAGTATCGGTGCTGAAAAGCTGCCGACCACACAGAATCTCTGCCTCCGTCTCCTCAGCGGGAAAATAAAGTTGAGCGTTTTCCTCCTGACAAAGTGACAGTGGCAGCTTTAATCTATCCGCCGCACCGTCCGAAAGGAGATAACTCCCCGAGGCCATCGATCCGCTAAAGATTTCTGACGCCCGTCCATGATTGTCTTTGTCCCGCTCTGCCTCCACCGAGACTCTGAAGTGCTGATGAAAAGGTTCGGGGTTTCCTCCGATTGCTTATTAAGAACGCTGATTTGCTTTAACCGTATTTCTCGCCTTCACTTTTTACACCGTGATCTCTTGTTCCACCACGCTCTTCCTCCCTCGTTTTCTCCCTCTTTCTTCTCGCCCTTTCACTCCCCACATCAATGACAAGTTCGGATTTCTCTGATTGCTTATTAAGAGCGTTAATTTGTTTCCACCAGCTTTCCCCTGATACGTGTCCTCGAGATTTCCCACAACTCAAATCCCTTATTTTGCTTTCTTCACTTTCTTTTATGTGTCTTAGTCTTTGTCCTCCTGCCCTCTGCCTGGAAGCTGACCTCCTCGTCCACTGGGAGTGTCCTTATTGTCCTGCACTGCTGACGGGATGACAGCAGCGTCCAGAAACCCCTAATTGCTGTGTGGCTTGTCCTCTAATGATATCAGTCTGCACAGAGTGAAAAAATGGAAATGAGCGGCCTCAGCGTGGAGATTCATTATCAGGCTGCTCACTGCTGCGATCCGGGTTCTTCTGTATTTACACTGAATGTTGTGGAGCGGTTTGCTGATGCTCTCGTCCGCAGTGATTTACGACGAGCTAAACACAAGAACAAGGCGGGAGTTTCTTGACGGTCAACATCACAGACAGCTGATAGTGAAGCACGTAAAAAGGTCAGAGGTCACGCCAGCTTTGACGGGAGATGGAACAAAATATTACCCATATTCCACAGAGGGATCATGAATTATGGAAAAACACGTAAGAAAGAAATAAAGTTTTGTTTTTTTGTTTTTGAGGGCCTAAACACATTTCTGCCCCTCTCCCCTCCCCTGTTTTGTAACTACAATAAAATGTAAATAAAACAGGAGAATAAAAAGATATTTAAATTGTTTAGTTTCCCACAGGTCTCACACCACTGATTTTTGCTCATATTAATTTATTTTTCTTTCCTCCATGAAGAAATGTCCAACGTTTCAAGCTCAAACTGGCTGTTCGTTGTACTTTTCTTCATGTAATACATTAACATGATATAATATAATAAAGATATAACTCACAAAGTCTTTTGGAGTCAGCACCTGGACAAGAGAGATAGATGTGAGTCTTTTAACACTTTTTAATTAGTACAAGAAAACAATAAGATTAATCAACATTCACCCAGGAAAAAGAGGCGAATGACAGTGACATGAAGTGTTTTTTCAGTGTTTAAATATTTGTAAAAGTAATTCCATTTTTGTGTCATGCTTTGTTAAGAAATTGTTCTATTGATTTAAGAAATGTAAATCACTCACAGGCTGATACGTCGTGAATATTAGTCTTTATAGTTTATTCTCCAGAGTGAAACCAGGTGACATGTTGTTGTCATTTAAGTTTCATTTGTTTTAACGCTCCGTTCGTTTACTCTGACTTGTCTGTCGTCTGGCTGCATTGGTCTTATTGAACCAACAATCAACACTGATCCTTATTTATAATTATGAGCATTTCTTGGTCATTTCATGTCACTAGGGTCAGGAAACGCCTTTCACATTAAAAGGAATCCATGCGACCTTTGACCCTCTGAGTTGATCTATGGATCACTGAGCTTCATGCTGCTCTGGACACAGTTTGAGAGTCATACAGCATCATTCTCACAATGGTTGTGTTCTGGAAAATCATCCAGCCTTTCTATTGATTCAGTAAGATTTCACATAAAAGCCATTTAATAATGAGAGTCACTTAAAGAACTGTACGTGCTACAGCTTCTGGAAGTCTCCGGTTCTTATCATATAAGACGTTAGCAGTCTAAATCACGGTAAATAAGTGGATGTTTATTTTAGCACCTTCATAATAAAAGCCTTCTGGTTGTTAGTCAGTGGACAGTTTCTACTGTGAAGCAGCAGCAGCAGGAAGTATTCAATTTACATCAGTTTAAAACACCAATAGATTGAAGCATGGCAAAGCAGAAGGTGTTATCACATGGCAGGTGTCAGTGGGTGTAGTTAGTGGAGCAGTAACGTTTTATTTCAAAATCAAACTAGAGCTTTTTTTTTTTTTTTTTTAAGTTTAAATTTATATTTAAGGAAAAAACATGTATTCAAATAGTACAATACAGTAATACTGGAACAAGACTGAAATACCTTCTTGTTCAAAACATATGAACACAGCTGGCAGCAGAGGTTTAATAATGTCTTGTTAACAAATACAAAGTGAGAGCTTATATTAGTGTTTAGTCTTTTTTTTTTGTCTCACTGTCGTAAAATCAGAATCAGACAGAAATAATGTGGATGATAAATTATTACAGACAGTTTTCTAAAATGCAACTGCCTTTTTTAATTTAACGATGCCACAACAAAGAAGCTGAGGAGTCGTCTGAAAGGTTGTCACCTGAGTGATTAGGTTTTGTTTAAGTTTGTGGTTTTGTTGGTTGCATTTGGGCCAATTAAAATAAATGATATGGTTGTTTTCATTCATCTTCAGAAAATGTGACATCAGCAGTAGCTCGGACGCCGGCACATGACAGCTGGGGTGTCAGGGAGAGGAAGTGAGGGTGTCAGCAGGCAGTTAACAGGATGTCAGCGGGTGTTAGCTGGGTGTCGTGTCTAAGTGAAAGTGGTCAGCCCAGCTCCAGTCTGTGGCGGGCGGGAGGGAGCAGAGGGTTGGGTGGGTCGGATGGGTGGGTGGCTGGGGGTACTCACTGTTACTTACTTGAACGGCTTCTCTCCGGTGTGCGTGCGGATGTGGTTGTTGAGCGTTGTGGCCCCGGCGAACGCTCTGCCGCAGTATCCACATTTGAAGGGTCGGTCGCTCGAGTGCGTCACCACATGGTTCCTCAACTCCGACGGCTGAGAGAAGGACTGGGAGCAGTGGCCACACTGGTACGGTCTGAGAGGGGGGGGGGGGGACAGGTGAGAACAGGAGGGTACAGAGGAGGTTGTCCAAATTCTAAAGCTGTAAATAAACTTGACTTAACAAACAAATAAGACAAAGAAAAATGAACACAACATTCAAATAAACTAGATAAATAAATAAATAAACAGACACATAAGAATAACACAACAACAACATACACAAATGAACCATAAAAAACTCAGTCAGGGACAAACACAGACGTTAAAGACACAGAAACAGACGGAGAGGAACCACAGTGTTAGGTCTATAAACACACACAGGGCGAGGGGAGTCGGACACTGCTCCGGTAACCATGGCAGCATGACCCTCATCAACAATGCAGGCCTAGATCATGACTGGATCATCTATCACCGCAAGAGTGTGTGTGTGTGTGTGTGTGTGTGTGTGTGTGTGTGTGTGTGTGTGTGTGTGTATGTGTGTGAGGAATAGCAGTGGGAGAGAGTGAGATAGACACAGTAACAGAACAAGAAAAGAAGAGATATAAAGAGATTGTGTGTGTGTGTGTGTGTGTGTGTGTGTGTCTAGCCCAAATGAGAGTTCACGGTGGGAGAGAATCAGAGTGAAACAAACAACCAAACAATAGCTGTGTGTGTGTTAATAGAGTGTCCTGCTTCCATACAGCAGCAGATCTAATCACACACTCTTTCTATTTACTGGGTTGAACACAGCCTCCCAACATTATCAGCTGATTGTGTTTTAACTTGCAGGACTCTTCTAGCGTGGTCACAGCGTCCGCTCATATCTTGTAAACCTTCTCTGTTTTGCCTTTTATCGTTTTCAACCTTTTATTCCATTTACAGACATTAAAAATAAATGTAATAAAAAAATAAAAAAATCTAACAAATAAAAAACACATGTACACTGCAGGGAGATCGGCTCAATTGCATCGCACAAGATGTCTCAATAATTGCAGGCAGCAAACAAGCATGAAAACTGTGGAATAAAAAGAAGATGCTTGAAACTCGTGAATGTATCAACAGATTCTTACTCACTCATAAGTCACAGAGTTTTTAGTCTCACACTAAGACTGGGGATCTTTCCCAAATAACTCTGTTTGTATTTATTTTGAAATGATTTTCCTTGTGTTCAATTTACCTTTTCCTCCCTCATGTATTTAATGCCGTCGTTACACCAAACAATTCACATTCCTGCGCCTCCCCAGAGTCGTGTCCGTGCTCGCTATCAACTCGGTTTGCTGCTTCCTGAGAAGTTGACAGAGAACGTCACTATTTGCACGAGCCAAGAACGTCGAGACGAGAAAATAAAAAGACACATTTAAGAAGCTCGGGTGATCCGTCTTACACCAAACGATCAAATGATGCAACTCTAGTAAAACTCTCAAGATTTTATTCTAACATTGGAAATTTGTCTGTGACAGTGAAACCGCTGTTTGGTGTAAATTACTAATGCTATTGGTTGTTACTGTGACGAATCAGGTGACGAGGGATGAAGGACGAGGGTCATTAAGGTCCCAGATCCCTGAGACTGAGGCGCAGCTCAGTTTGTGTTCCAGAGGATCTGCTTCCTACAGCGACGAGTGGCTGTGCATCAGTCAGCAGAGCGTATTGATGAGCAGACAGCAGAGACACTCGCAGCTCTGAGGTGATTAGCTGCTGTCTGTCTTCTGTCAATCACATTAAGGAGCCGATGAAGAGGCTGAGATCCCGTTATTAAACCTGCTTCTGATGACAGTTAGCAGGGACACTGTTAACACTGTGATGATTAGTATCGGCTCCATCACTGTTAGGACTGTTGGCATCATCACCACAGCAACTACAACCAACCACCATCTCTACTGTTCAACTGAGAACTGATCATCAATATAAAATCCAATCAGTCATCATCTTTACAAACTGTCAGGTCATTGATTATTACTCCTACCAGCGCCATCATCAATATCACACCTAATCATTTTCGATATAATTGTAAGCAGCAACAATACAGCCATCATCAATGCCACTAATATCTTCAATGAGCAGCAGCTGCTCTGATGCAAAATCACAAAGTAAAATTGTTAAATTAATTTATTAACTCATTTTAAAGGAAACTATTTCATTCAAGGAAAATTTGACGACAGAATTTATGGAACAAAATACAAAATAATAACAATAACTGATGATATAAACTGGAGTGAATGCATGAGATGAGGTTTAAGAAAGATAGATAGATACTTTATTTATCCCCTGCGGGAAATTCAGGGGTCCAATAGCTCATTAGTAATAATAATAATAATAGTTAATAATAACTGATAGACAATAATAATAGTTACTTAATAAATACTTTTTAAATTACATTTTTGTGGATCACAATTATCAGCATCATCACAACATTTGGATCTGAATGAAATACAATTAAAAACACTGCAGTGTAAATGTGCTCAAAACTGAATTCAGGTCCAACAATGATTTTTTAAAGGTAACTCTTGTTTTTTGGAGACGTAATATTATACTTATGAAGATGTTGCTTTATAATTTTTCTTGAATTGTTTTCTTGTATTTAAAGTATGTGTTTGTTTTTCTGACTAAACGGCATTTTAACCTTAAATTCCCGATGAATTTTAACATGACATTTCTATATGAAGCTCTCATCACCATATTTCTCCATATGTTACTTGTATATCCCTCTAAGACAAACATTACATGTCTCCCCTGTATCTTCACTGTGTTCTATATTAGTGTGTATATTAGTTGTGTGTGTGCAGCAGAGAAAATAAAGTGACTGTGATTCTGAGACCAATAAGACAAAACTGTGACATCAGTACCTAACAAATAGGTAAACACCCCAGAACTAGAATAAAACAAATAGACCGACATCTTCACCGCTCCAATAAATCACAAACACCTACTGTACCCTGAGAGGATGTACAGAGAACACACACACACACACACACACAGGAAAGTAATAAGAGTAAAATAGTGTAATATAAAATCGAAAAATTCTCACTTGCAGTTTTCCACATAAAAGGCGTCTCGCCGTGGGGGTCGGTTCATTTATCAGCCGGCTGGTCTATAAGTTCACGCCTCAGTGGGCCGCACCACTATTTATTAGGTGGGTTTTCTATGAAGAGCTGCATTGATTGTGAATAGTTTAAGTTGATGAATGTGTGGATATTATTTATTAAGGCAGCAGGCCGGGAGATTAATGCCCGGTTATTGTTTATTACAGTGGAGAGAGGAGGGAGGAGGAGGGGAAGCATAAACACCTCCATCACACACACACACTCACACACACAGGTATGTGCATGTGCATGTGCGGTCGAAATATTTGCACACAGAAGCACATGCAAATATGTTCTCGTGCACAAATGAATAAAAATCTGCAAACTTGTGAACACAGTCGTACATATGCATGAATGACCACACACGATTTCTACCGCTCTGTCGTTTAGCATGAACCTCACACAACTCAGAGAAGCAGGACAGGAAAACATCCTCAACAACGGAGGCTCAGTCACATTAGTGACAAATACAACAAACTCTAACATGTGCTAAAGCCATGCTCTATACACAAGAAGTGATGAGAGCACAGCAGGGAGGACGTTACAGAGCGCTCCAGCTTAAAACACAGAGTTGTTCAAGAGAAAAGTCGAACCTCACTCAACTTTTGATGAACTCGAGAGATCACTTTGAAATGCGAGCAGCGTAATGCTACTGTTGATGTCTCAAAGTAATGAAAAAAACAAAACAAACTACAGTGTTTTGGCAACCTACAACTCATGAATTACAAAACTCAAACTAGACTTTCTGAATCACATTTCATCATCTCACAGGAACAAACGCAGCCTCTTCTCAGTCTGAGCGACCGGTTAGACTTTTCTTTTCTTCTTAAACACCAAAAACGCAGCAAAAGAAAAGCTTTGAATTAAACAGGGCTACAACTAATGAATATTTTTATTATCTTTATCATTTATACAATGTCAGAAAATAGTGAAAAATGCCCAGTGTAATTTCCCAGAGCTGGAGGTGACGTCTTAAATGTCCCAAAAAGAATCAGATTATAATTCTGTAAAACACTGAAAAGCAGAAAACCCTTAAAACTGAGAAGCTGGGATCATTTCAGCTCTATAAACAAATGAACTTTTCTTTGACTTATATTTCTGTGGACTTTACAACTGTGGCTATAAAACAACCTCCCTCCCTCTCTCTCCCTCTCTCTCAGTACTGATGTTATTTCTGTGCAGAGCTGAGTATCATCTCTCTTGGTGCCTGTTAGCATCACACGGCGTTACAGCCTGACGGTGTTACAGCCTGTTGACAGCACAGTCAGCCAAATATGTTCAGAGTCAACACCGCAACAGGCTAACAAAACACTAAATAGATGCTTCGATGTGGTTCACAGGCAAACTAAAAATACTTGTTTTGGACGGGTGATGAGAGTAGAACCGACTGTGTCATTCCCACTTAGTCTCACCTCTGTGTGTGTGTGTGTGTGTGTGTGTGTTCGTGTGTGCGTGAGATCTATAAAATTAGTCATTTTCAACACGTCTGTTAAATGTGGTTCAGGACAATAAACCTTGCGTCGCCTTTCAACACAACATGTGGTAACAACAACAGTGAGTGTCAACGTTGTCACTGTGTCCACACCTTTAACACATGAGCTGCTGAAAGAGGCAGAATGTGTGTGTGAGACCCGAACTACAGGTCCGTTACTAACAGAGCATGGGAATGAAGTTTCCTAGCGCACATTTCATTTCGTCAGGGGTCGAGAAGGTGGTCGGTTTGAAAACAGTAAACTAAAAAATAAAAAATAAAATGTCCATGTTAATGAGTTTCATCATCAGCTTTGTGTTGTGACCAAAACATCTTTCTGACTTCTGCACTGCCAAACAAGGAGAAACCCAACAAGTGGATTTCTGTGTCAGTCTCTCTCGTCAAATCAAAAGGAGGGGATTCTAGGCAGGTTATTTCATTGTGACTTCAAAATAAAAGCCCATATACAAGTAGCCTAAATGAAACAATGTATTTCCTGTCGACACCGGATCCAAGGCTTGATTAGAATCAGTGACACCAGTGGGTCTCAAATTGTTTTCACATCGAGGATCCCTGAACTGACAAATTAGACACAGAACCAGATCTGACAAGATTCCCTCCCACGTTTTTTTCTTTTGGATGTTTTATTACAGAAAGTGTTTGAAAGCCACGACCAAGATAGTTGCACATTCTGCCCTTGTGTTACGTATGGATGGAAATATAGTGAAAATAAATTATTCCGCCTGTTGCTTGGGACCCCCAAGAACACCCTCAAGGACCCCTGGGGGTACCCGGACCCCACTTTGAACCACTGCTCAAAGCTTTTTACTTTTTCAAAGGATGCTCTTTGTAATCTGTAATTAAGCAATAAGTAACTTCCATGAGCAGACTTTGTTTAGTATATTATTATATATTATCTATAATATTCATTATAAATAATATCAATAAAATGTTTAAACAAGTCTTTTAGCTAAATTTCTAGTTTCAGTGCTCTGAGCTTTAAGTTGATTTTGGCCTCGACCTTAGTGAGTCAGTGAATCAGTGTGTGTGTGTGTGTGTGTGTGTGTGTGTGTGTGTGTGTGTGTGTGTGTGTGTGTGTGTGTGTGTGTGTGTGTGTGTGTGTGTGTGTGTGTGTGTGTGTGTGTGTGTGTGTGTGTGTTTGCAGCGTGCAGTGATGCGGGGTGAAGTGTGTTGATTGACCCGTATGGAGTCGGGCTAATCCATATGGAGTTATATCTGCGCTGTGAGGACGACTCCTCTGTCCGCCTCGTATGAAGACATTATTCCCCAGAGACCAGCAGCTATAAATCACTGCTCCAGCCTCGTCAATACCCAATCAATGGCTCTCTGAACAAACACACACACACACACATATATATATACTGTATGTATGTGAGCAGACATGCGCACATCCAAATAAAATCACTGGTAGACCCCCAGACAAAAACACTACACTCCTCTTCCTCCACAAACATCCATCTCTCTCGTTGTTTCTCTCTCTCTTTCACTGTATTGACCAAACTATTAAAGCAGAAAGCTCACATAATGTCCTCTCATCACCCAGCTGCACTCATCAGCTCAGCCTAGGACTAAAACCAAGCAATATGGGTAGTGTAGTTTATGCAGGAGTTGTAGTCATTAAGGAGATCCTGCAAAGGTTTTTATCTATTGATGTTTTCCAAAGAACACTGGACACTTAAGCATCAATTTAGCATCATGTGTTGTTGTTTAATGGTGCGTTCACTGCCACTCTGCTCTCAGCTGTTGTAATCAACCTCTTTAAACCTGCTTTTGGTTCATCTGATCAGGTGCAATGATGCAAGATGCCTTGAAATGTCTCAGGCCTCTCAGAACTGTAATGTGACTCTACTACATAAAACTAGATACGAGCAGCTGCTTTGAAAATAAACTGAACTGTGGCATCAAAACAAACAAGCAACAAGAGACAAACCACATTTATACTGGCATCAAACATGTTGAAATCCACTTGTGCAGATGCAACACAAAGTAGATCTTTGTTTTAGTGGCAAACATGACAGATAAAAATAGACTTTGAGGGAATTTCTACGAGCCCGTCCATCACAGTGATGGATCATTATCGGTTACTCCTGCGGCTACACACTGACAAAAAGAAAAAAAAGTCATTTTTCAACACATCTGTGTTAGTGTTAAATGCAAATGTGTCCTCAGTGCCTGGTGATAAATCTCCTAAATGTCAGCTTTTTATCAACAGAGAGAAACAGTCTTGCTTCGGCCTGACATGCAAACAGTTTGACTTAATTGTGTTTTGAGAATTTTCTCGGCTCCGAGCAGAAAGTGATGTGAAAACATGAAAGGAGCGACGTACCTTAACAACAATAAATCATTTATTATTTGAGACGTTACTCTGATTACAACAAAAGTTATGAGCCGCAGATTCTTACATTCTGTTGTTCTGAGGGATAAAAAGACGCAGCGTCTCGTGTCAGTTACACAACTGTCTTGTATTTGATTTGACTCAATGTGGACACAGTTCAGTCAGTACGTATTGATGCTGTTGATTACCCACAATGCTCCTCTCACATCAAAACTCCCAGTCAGCTGCAGCCCAGTAAAGTCAGGTCTGAAGACCTTCATTAGAAATACAAGCTGAGTTCAGTGCGAACTGACAGATCATGTTTGTAAAGATCTAATGATGAAGGTCAAACTCAATAAACAACAATCTACAACAAATATATAATTAGTGATAATTGAAAAAGGACTTAGAGTTTAACAGTCATTAGTAATTGTGGATTTGTAGTATAAATGTTAATTAGCAGATTAGGAGCCAGTCTGAGGTCCCAGAGGTCTGGATGGAAAATACCAACCTGAGCACTGAACACTGAGAAACCTTGCATCATCAAATGTTTTGTATCTTTGATATTTAAATGAGATCAAGGAGCTAAAGGATGCAGAGGGGCCAAAAGCAACATGGAGAGTCGGAGCCTTTGTGTAGAATATTTTACTTCTGTTTAATTAACTAACGCTGTACTTATTCATGCTGGACGGAACTGGTTTGTCATCATTGTATTGCATGTTAATAAAAAATCTGCAGAATCTGAATTTGAATCAATGCATAAATGATGCTTATTAATCTGTTTGACCTGTTGACGCTTCACCAACCAAAATAAATTATTAAGACAATTCAAACCTCCTTTAAATATCCCCCTGAAAATGAATCTAATATCATTAATATATAAATATATAAAACAAAAAGCTGGTGACATCATTCATGTTCATGTTGTAAATTAGCTCATTGTACGACGTTGAACATGCCTCATTACTGCAGCTCTCACATGAGTAACAGAGAACATTAAATATTTAAATGAACCACTGGAAAAACTGAGAAGCAACGAGCTGAGGCCAATTCATTGACAGATCATTGGTATGTAACAAAAACAAATGACAAATTTAACATTTAATTCCTCTGTAAAGTCAACTCTGTGATGATACACACTTTCAATCAGCTGTAAACTTTCTGTCCTCAGATATACAAGCGTGATTGTGTCCATATGCACATACATGCTTTATTCATAAACAACAAGCCTGCAGAACCAGACCTGAATTGTGGACACTGGAGATCAAAGTGCTCAGCAAAAATACCCCATTTTCACTAAAAGCACTAATGAGTGTTTTAAACACCAGCGCAGTAAACACATCAATCATAACATCAGTGGTTATTAATTTAGGTCATTGCTGTGGTTTATACTGAGCTGTTTTGGTAATGTGTCAGACCTATAAGTGGAGATGCAGTCCGTTTATGTTCAGATGTTTTTCCTGATTCATCACTCATCGCCATCTCAAAACTTAAACAGTATCCTGCATCCTGACACCAGTTTAAAACTGAACTGAAAGCACTTCCAAGGCCTCATCGACATAAACAAACGGCTCCTCTGATGATGGATTTTGTTGAAATGACACACAGGGGAAAAAACGACACGGAAGAAGAAAAAGTTCCGAAAAAGAAACAGTCAGCAGAAAAAAACAAACCTGAAAGAGATGGAGCTGAGAGGTGGTGTGTGTGTGGTGTTTTTTTTCATGCTGATATAAAGAGCCATCAGTCTTCAGCTCCAAATGTTCCCATCAAGTAAACATCAATAAATATGTATGAAGGGAGAGAGGGAGGGCGAGAGAGAGAGAGACGGTGAGAGAGGCGTTAAAAAAATCAAGAAAGAGAAAAAAGAGAGGTCAATGGTGAAAAAGCAGAGGGCCTGTATTCAGAGCAGCCACACTGCTCTAATGTCTAAAGACACAAACCTGCCTCTTACAGATGGATGACTAATCAAAATAAAAACAAACATAAAGGATGTCAGTGGAGCTATTCCACCTCAAACCTCAAAACAGCCACAGTGCGAATGAGTGCAGTATGAAAACTCTTCTTCTAGAGCATATTCCCTGATGATGGTGAAGAGCACTGTTACTCCACAAGTTCCCATAAGTATTTAAGCTAAAAGACCCTAAAACCTCCTAAAGAACCACTAGAACCACCTAGAGGACTTGTTGGACTGTCTTAGTTGTAGTTAGAATCTCCTGAAGGACGTTTAGAACCACCGACAGGAAACCAGGAACCTCCACAACGACCTTAAGAAACAGGACCTGTGACTTTTGGAAACGCTGCTGGACTCATTTTAGTTTGAAAACTCCAGTTTGTGTTGTCGTCCGGACGACAGAAACAGAGACCTGTGGAAACGATGATGAAGACACCCACAGTCTTTCCCTGATCAGGTCTCACTGCCTCGACTGCCAGTGATGGAAGCGACATGGACGATGAAATAAAAGTGTTACTGACCTTGTTGTCTTTGCTAGCAGCTGTTGTACAGTTAAATTCTGCAGTTTAACACAGCAGCTCTCTTTATTGTTTCTCCTTCAGAGTATTTTTTGCAACTAATCAACTGCAGAGTCGACAATCTGCTTCCTGTTTACACTATTGCACATGTTCAACATGTGTGAATGATCACGTATGTGTGTGTTTTCAGGTGGTGAGTGAACGTAGATAGTTTCTGATACGGAGCTGAAACGCTCTTCTGGACGTAGTAGAGTGGACGTAGCCTAAAATGAACTAGTTGACGTTCTCCCTACCTAAGTTCTGTGTACAACGACGGAGCAGAGAAATAAAATCTGCTTTGATAACATGAGGTCTGAAGTGGATGCTCCTTGAGTCTTGATTTGAATCATCAACATTCAGGAGTCTGGGGGCAACAGGAGGGGAGCCTGAAGAGGGGGGCAGGACTTTGGCTTTTCATATGGACAGGTGACGCTGTGATGGACAGAGTCATACTGGTCTAACCCCGGTCTACATGAGTGTGAGGTACAGTGGGGCTTCAAAGCTCCAGGACTCTGTTCTGTTTGGCTTGTTCAGCTGAATTTTATCTGCTCCTCTGTCCCATAAAACCTTCCTATTGACAGGCAGCTCCACATCGACCCTCCCTCCCCCCTCCATATCCAGCCCACATTTTTCTTCCCTATGAGTATTAGTTTATTGAATAAGTGGCATCTGTTTTCCTGGCCCCGTCACCGTAAGGCGAGGTATTTCTCACTGACGCACAGCGCTGATTTATACGCCGCTCTGATTCTCCCCGCAAAAAATAAAGCTAAGCAAAAAATTTCCAATACATCCTCCGTCCCTCCGACACACACACACACACACAAATACAGACACACACACACACACACACACACTCACACACACACACACACACACTCACACTCACATCTACTCTTCCTCCCTCCTTCCATGCTGTATATAATTAAGTTGGCAGACGTTATACACACTCGAACATTTTTACGCTCTCTTAACTCTCATCCACAAAGTCACGCTTTCTGTAACACAAACGTTGTGATGATGAGTCATAAATTACAACGACGTGTCTGGTTTGCTGGCGTCCTCTGAAAAACTGCAGCAACAGTTTACAAAAACTCTCGTGCTGTGTCACGTTCTTGATGTTAATGTTTCAGCTGTATGAAGTGTTTCAGGCTATATCACAAAAGATATGGAGACATGGAAGTTGTTAAAGTGTCAATTTGCTTCCCTGGCTGAAAGGAAATGTCTTATTTAATTCTCTTTCAAGCCGTTGAAAGTTATAGTCTGAATCCTTTGAGTCCAGTGCCAGTCAGGAGTAAATTAACTTACCTGTGTTTGTGATATTCTATGTATTGAGTTTATTATTATGCTGATGTTAATAAAGGCGTGTTCACAGATGCTCTTACCTGTCGGGATTCTGCGGACAGACGTGCATCTGCAGCAGGATCCTCTGGGTGAAGGTTTTGAAGCACTGGCCACACTTCCACAGGTGCCAGTCGCTGAACTCGCTGCTCAGCTGGCTGGTGGAGGTTGGGCTCGCCAGGACACGCTGGTTCTTTGACCCCAGCTGGCCGAAACCCGAGTCCGACTGAACCCCGACCCCAACCTTGTCCAACAGGGAGAAACTCCGAGAGCAGGGGGAGTGGGGGAAGACCATGGAGCGCATGAGGGTGGTGGAGGGGGTAGAGGAGGCAGAAGACGAGGAGGAGGAGGGCTTGCCATTTTTGCTGAAGGACTGGAGGGACTCCTGCCTGGTCATGGCCTCCACCACCGTGGCTGGGACGTTCACTAGAGACAAAGAGTAAAAGGACAGAAATGACTTGGTTACGCATGGATTTGGTGATTTCACAAGAATTTTGATTTTCAAAATAGAAGTCCCCCAGGTAAGAAAAAATGAAAAAAATTCTTACAACTGATCTTTGGGTTCTGCCAACATTGGTGACTGTTAAGACCACAATAATTTCGAGCCAGTGGCGTCCTGACTTAGACAGGCTAGGTCGTCTTCAGGCATGAACTCAAACAGAACAGTTTACATCACCTGTGTCCACGTTCAACCAGATTCTCTTACAGCTGTGACGAGCATGTTTCTACCTTTCTGAATTCTCCTTTATACCAATCGATGCTTTAATGTAAATGTCATGCAAAGATGGACAGGAACGAAAAAAAGATTCTACGAGTCTATCGAGACTTCACCTGCCACCTCAGGTGACACTGGACCCTATCATCTGTCCTGGACTCCACCAGTCTGAGGGTCAAGGTGAAGCTCTATGTACATCTCATATGGTAAAGTGGTTACTGCCCAGCAGACTTAGACTTCCTTTGTAGAGTCTTAGCCTACAAAGGAAAGGGTGAATAGCTTCAATCTGGAAGGAGCTAAGAGCAGAACCGATAGTCCTTCGTGATGGGACGAGTCAGCTGAGGTGATTCTTTCAACATCTACTCAGGACACATCCAACTAGGACGGGTCTACTGTGGCAATCCCAGAACGAACCTGAGGGATTATTTATCTGACTGAGCTGAGGAGGACATGGCTGGGGAAGAGTCTAGCTGGGCTAACTAGGCTGACTGAAATCCTCAGAGGTTGGGCAAACCACAAAAAGTCAAGAAAATGCTAAATACAAAAAGATTTACTTGACCTGCTGTCACTGCAACTCAGATCTGGATAAGTGATGGAGAGTAAGTTTTGAGGTGTCTCTCTATGTGTCCAAATTTTATCTGTCACCAGGATGCCATGTTTGATGAGTAAAAACAATTCTGATGATTTTGCTGCAGCGATGGAAAGTCAAAGGCAGGACCACATTGTCCGAACTGAGGCCAGAGCTGCCTGACTAGCGCGGGGCAGCTCCTGGTTCCAGTGAATGAAATTATGGGTCTTGTTAGACAGTCTGGAGTCTGTTAGTTAGTACAGTTACAGTGTTACATGGTTCCTCTCTCAACGACCACAGAAATGTTTCTCAAGCTACGTCTCAGGGCCCAAACTGGGCCCCCAGTCTGATTCTGGTAGGTTACCACATGATGCTGGTCCTAGTTAGTTTTAATATACTTGGAAAAACACACTGCAACATTTACTGTCACAACTACTGTTGCTAATGCTGCTTCATATATATATATATATATATATATATATACACATATATATACACATATGTACATAAATACAATCACGACCTCCACTTCTGCTATGTCTACTTCCTGTACAAGTGGACTGTACTAGTGTTACTACAACAACTTGCAATCATAGCACTCGCACCACTACTACTAGCATGGCAAATGCGACTTCTACTGATTGAGATATCAGTATTAAGAAGATAAAGTTGAACTCAAACTGTATTTTATTTCAGTTATCGTTTAAATTATTGTGCATTTGTCCTTTGTTTATTTTATTCTCCAGGTTTTTATGTGTATTTTGATTCATTTTGCTTCTGTTTTGACAAGTGCTTTGTAAAAGAAATGTGAACATAAAGATAAATGTATTAGCAGAGAAGATGAAGAGATTTAGGATACAGAAGTGTTGCTTGTGAATAAAACAGTCAAGTACAAATTACATTAACAGGAAAAAAAAGACATTACATGAAAGTGTGTAAATTAGATTTTGGGTAAACCAGCTGATGCCAGCTGTCCTCACTTGACCCAGGATTCAGCTGTGTTCTGTTCTGTGGTCTGACAGACCTGGAGTCCATAACCCTTCATTATGTTTGAAATGACATTAAGAGGCCTTGTCTTACTTTAACTCGCTCTCTTTTCATTCTGTAAAACTGGTTTGCTTGGAAAAAAGTGGCCTGTGGATTGTTTCCTTTGACACCACAGAGAGAATTTGTGTCACATCCTCTACTGACAGTGAATGACCTTTGGACCACGGCCATGACCTGTTCTAAACCGTAATCAAATAATTTCAGTTCCTTAAACTTAATCAAATGTGAAACATGGCAGCAAAACATCCAACAGTACATCTGGACTTGTTCTGTTATGTTTACGAACATACCATGTACTAATCCAAGAACATCATATTCTCTTTGTTTTTCCTTGTTTTGAGCATTTTACATGACAGAAATGAGCAGTGTGTCTCTAACATCACCCATGCTGCACCTCTGCAGTCGGCTTGTCTTGACCATTTCCCATCTTTCATCAGCTCACCTCTGCCATCAGGCCACCAGGCTCCATTGATCCTCTAATAACCTTATGAGGAGATAATTACACCATTTGTAAGTTGCCCGACGGCACTATCGACGCCCGCGTTACGCGCCGCTCGCCCACACTTAATTCATTTTGCTACAAACATTGCATATACAAAAAATGCAAGTCAATACGGTTTGGACTGCGCATGAAATGCATCATCAAAATGGGAGAATTATGCAGATGCAGTCTGCAACATTGCAGAGTCTGTGTTTTCTTTTTTTTTTTATAAGGGGTTTGTCTCTTGCAGAGGGTGTGACATGAATACAGACGGAGCTCAGGCTCAGATCCAAGAGTACAAAGTTTTTACAGCCAATTTTCAAGCACAGTATCAGCCTCGATCTCTGTATCAGTCTTCCTGTTTATACATCAGTTCCATTATTTTAACACTCATCCTCCTCCTACTCCTTCTTTTCTTATGACTTGCAATATTTATTTATTTCATGAAATAAACATGAGCCATACAAAAGATGACGTATGATACAACAGAAACTCCCTATTCCCACATTGTACCGGTCGGCGACGTGGAGATGTGGGATTGAAAAGAGGCAGGACAGACAGGCGTATGAGTTATAGTGATGAGTGTGTGTGGTTTAAAAAAAAAAAAAGTCTTCTCTTTGGCATTAAGAAAACTATGTGTCAACCTCTTTAAGCGATTCTGTCTTTTATTACCTCCATCAAGGAGGTCATGTTTTCACCCTTATCTGTTGACTTGTTCGTTTGTTTTCTCAGCAGGATTTAGCAAAAAGTGCTGAACTGACTTGCTCCAAACTGAGTGCAGCGATGGGGAATGGACCAGGGAAGACCATGTTAAATTTTGGTGCGGCTCCTGTTGAAGGGGCGGATCCAGGAATTATTTATTTAATTTCGAAGTAAATAATGTTTTGATGTAAAATATCAGACATATTTATGATGCTGATCTGTGAGTTTGAACAGTTTGTTGCTGGTGACAGACGTGTACAATTGTTTGACCTTGGAGGAGGAATGTGCTCCACTGAGTCATTCTAGTTTTCTGTTTATATCTGTCTTTTTCTCATTCAGTTTGACAGTATTTGTATTACATTCATTATTTTGCAGAACAAAGTGAAACAGTTCGACTGAAAAAAAAAACTGAATTGACCCACAAAGTATTTTTTTTTTACAAATATGGGAGAGAGGAATAAACTACCTGAAAACATCTCCCTGTATCGTAACTCAAATGACCTTTTCACCTCTTACTGGCACAAACAAGGATGACTACGATGTGGGTCAGAGGAATAAGGGGTTTGACACACACACACACACACACACACACACACACACACACACACACACACACACACACACACAATACTTCAGAATAAATCCAGTGCTGGTTTTGCTCTGCACAAGGGATTTGTTGAAAAGAAAAACATATCAACAGCCTTGTCTTTTAAAATTATACATTACATTTTATATAAAGACATCAATTAAATCTAACTGGCTAAATATGAAACAGACTTTGACTCCAGAAACTGTTTGTGTCTTTGCTTCCTCTAAATGTCTCTGTCCTCTCTCTTCTCTTTACTGGTGTGAAGTACAGTTCAGATTATGTTGCCAGAGCTCTGTCAGTAATCAATAATGAAAACGTTACCAGTGATTATAAAGTCTTATAAAATCAATAGCGGGCAATTATAATATTGGTAATAATAATATGTCAAATAAAGAAGGGATGTCAGTATGAAGTACAGTGGAGTTTACTGCAGAGGAAACCTTCTCCTCACTCTTCCTTTGCTCTCTCCTTCTTGTCCTCCTCTGAACTCTTCATCCCTCTTCCCGTTTACTTGAACCATCTTTTCTTCCTCTCCTCTGTTGTTTACTTTCTCCCTCTTCTTTCCCATCATTCCCGTCCTCCTCTACTTCTATTATTCTCTTCCTTGTTTCCTCCTCTCTTCTGCCCTATTTTCTTCTCCCAAATCCTCCCTTCTTTCCTCACTTCTCCTTCACTTCACAGCATTTTCTCCCGTCCTCCTCTTTATCTCATGTTGCTATTAAAACACAACTCATCTCCTCATTACTCCTCCTGCTGCCACTGGAGAACGAGAGGCTGGAAGACAGGAGAGAAGAAATGTGCTCAAGAAAAAGAGGAGGAAACGAGGAAGAAGAGAACGATGAAGAGAAGAAGGAGGAGGAGGAGAGAGGAGGAATATGAAGAGGAGTCCCCCCACTGTCAGTCCACATGTTGTTGTTGTTAGGCAGCGTCCGGGCTGCAGAGCGTCAAGCCGACAGGCTGTGATTGGATGGAACGTGCATGAGTAAACAACCACAGGGTGTGTGTGCTTTGATAGTGTGTTGTGTGTGTGTTTGGAGGGTGTGCATGTTTTCTTTGTTGTGTGTTGGTGTGTGGTTTGGCTCTGGAGTTTTCTCTTTTCATCTTTAATGCGTGTGTGTGTGTGTGTGTGTGTGTGTTTGAGTTCTTCTGTGAGTGTGTCAGTCAGTGCATGTCAGCAAGTGTACAGGGGAATGTGTCTTTACTGGAGTGTGTGTGTGTGTCTGTGTGTGTGTGTGTGTGTGTGTGTGTGTGTCTCATGTAGAGGGTCTAATGACAGCTGGGTTCGGTCATGTGTGTTAAACAGTCTACCTATAGCGTGTAGAAAACACGCTATAGGTAGATTACATGTGTAATCAGGATAAACAGGCAAGTAACCATTGGTAGCCATGGTAACAACAACTACATGCGTGACAGGGTAACACACTAAGTGCTTCAGCCTCGGGTCGGGTTCGGCCTGAACTGCACTTCAGTCTGACGGTGTTTGTTGTGTGTAGTTGAATTTACTTAAATGAATGAACTCTTACTGTCATATAGCAAAATATATTCAGACTGATTCCAGCTCTTAATTATTTTCTGTTATTTCATTAATTCAGACTTTAATTAAATTCCTTAGTTTCATTGGCTCGCGTTGAATCTAAATCTCAGTGAAACAGATGCATGTTCTTCTCTCGGGTTTGTTCTATTTGTTCCTTGTTAAATGGCTTCAGTATCTATAATTGTTATTAATTAATACTATTTGTTTCTGTTTTTAAAAGATGATCACTGACTATGGTTTTAATACAAAACCATTCTCGACCTTATTGTCAAACACTTCATACATACACAAGCCTTGTCTTTAATTAATGAGGCTAAATTTAGGATTTAGATCACAGGAATACTTTTTAAAATCACAGCTCAGGGATGTTGAGGATTTTGTGTCATTAAATGCTGCAGTTGTTTGCAGTTTTTTACCCCAATGAAAAACTCTAAATTTCATCTTAGTAACAGACCTGACAGAACTGCCTTTGAATTTTTCTTGGTGAATTTAAGTGGGACATCTGTTGATCACCTGCATTGCTCAGAAAGTTGCTGGTTGCCCCGTTGCCTCTGACTATGTGGTTTCTGCTTCAGGTCTCTGGGTTTATTGTCAGCTGCTTTTTGGCAGGACACTGAACACAACACTGGTCCAGTGGAGACAGTAAATGCAACCTTGTATATTTGACAAAACAAATAGTGAACTAACGGATTCAGTGGATGGCAGATTTACTGACATGCCCAATTTTGTAGAATTACTTCTTAAATTGTCACAAAAATGTTTTTCATTTTCATGCAGCAGGTTTTGGATTTGCAAGATTCATTGATAAACACACTTTGTGGATTGTAACGGCTTCAGTTTCCTCCGCTGACAGTCGCACACTGCAGTACAGAGCTACTGTGGCTGTACTGGTCAGCTCCCAGTACACTGTAAATGTGCTCAGTCAGTGTTCTCTGCACTAATAAAGGTCAAAGCTTTAAATGTCTGTTCCGCTGAGGACACAGAGTCACAGTCCTGCTGTCTCCAGTGCAGAGTTTTGACATTACTCTCATCCTTTGTGGGCACAATCAGCAGATAACGATGATGTGGAAAAACCCAAATGCAGTTAGTAGTTAAATGTCTTTAATTTGGAGCAGAGCTGCCGTCCTCCGGTTTGTACAAAAGAAGCATAATCTAATTTCTCTTCATTTGGATGTGAACAAACTTCTTTCACTGCAGGGTGGAACAAAAGCAAATCCCCCTGCCAGTGAGTGTGCTGGTGCACAGCGTATATGTGTGTGTGAATGTGTGTGTTTTGTTCGTCTGTGCTGTTGAGGTCCAAATGTCTTCACAAGGACAGAGACGATGTTTAAAGCTGAGGACATTCTAGAAATGTTTATTCTTTGTGTTTTTGTTGAAGTTGAAGTGCAGGACTCGGGTCTGTGTGTGTCCCGTAATAAACCAAACCTACATGAAGGTTATGATGTTTAGTTTCTGTTCCAACTGTTTTCAAGAGGTCTTGATATTTAGTCCAGCCCATTAATATCAGTGAAGGCTAGCTAAATAACAGAGACACCTCTGTATAATGTAATACAGTTCAACAGCACAAACTGATCACAAAGTGGAATCAACACATAGTAAAACTGCACATTATACCCTTCATGATTTATTGCAGGACTGTTGGGTCAGAATCTATTAGCCTTTAGCAAGGTGTTCCTAATAAACTGGCAACTGAGTATCTGTCACTTTGGCTGGATGAAAGCAGGGAAATTTAATCTTTTGATGTCTAAAAATGTGGTTTTGTTTGCTAGTTTAAAGTCAGTAATGTGTAACACTGAAGGCATGCTCCCTGTTTATAAAGAAAGTGAAGGTGGAAGAAATAAGATGATGTTTATCTGATACTCACTTTGCTCTGAGTTAATGATTGAAGGTCGTCACATTTTTAATCTACAGGCCATGTGATATAAAACACTGATATCATTTGGGACATTTAAATATTGTCAGTTTGTCAAATTGTCTGTGACACAAAACCGGACTATTGTCTTAAGTTTCACCGCTCACCCCAGAGGAAAGGAAACACTGTGAGGAATCACTGAACTAAACGACTTTGGACGATATGTGAGTTTGACTTCTGAAGCTTCGTATTAACTTCACCTTCTGGATTTTTCTGCTGCATTAATAAAACTGAGGGTGACGGAAATTCGTTTTACATAAGTATCCTGTCATGAAATGAGGCGATGAAGAAGTGGAGACTTTGACCAACAAGTGGCACAAGAAGAAAAGTCTGTAAGATTTATCCCGCGAGGACCATGAACGTGTGAGCCAGATTCCATGTTTCTATGTTTGACAGACATGAGCATCACTAATGTGGTTAAAACAAATTCTATATTCAATTTTTGTTGAAAGCAGGTTTTATATGTATGGGCAAAACAGGTCCTTCGTAAACAAAGATTGTGTGCAGAGTCTGCCACAGTCCTGTCACTTTGAACAATGTCATGTAAAAGAGTTGTTCCATCTGTAAAACAAACCAGTTTGTGGCCAAACGTCTCTAATTTGCAATCAGCACGATCTCATTTCACTGCGACTCTGTGAAAGACGAGCTCCTAATTCAATTCCTTTCAATTTAGATTCCACAGATTAAAACTCCTTCATGTTTTGTTTTTTTTTTCTCCATAATTGTGTAAGAAAAAATATGTCAAAGTTTGTTTTTTCTCCCTGCAGCGAGTTTCTCTGTCAAATCCACAGAAAAATTGTTTGAAAGGAAAATATATAAACAGGCTGACTGAGCAGAAAACTGGAAGAGATGTAAACAAAAATAAATTGGTGGCAGAAAAAGAGAGGATGGATAGAGGAGAGACAGAGGGAGGAGAAAAGAAAGAGGAGAACAGAGAAAGAGAAAGTGGCAGAGACAGAAATGATGGATAAAAACTGAGTAATAGAGGAATAAAGATGCAACAAAACTCTACTTTTATTAACTATAATTATTCCATGTTCCATATTTTTAATGAGAACTGCGTGAATGTCCCGTTTGTCACTTAAACATTTAAACATTTAAAGCAGCTGAAATCAGGGAAATGTCGACTTGGTGTCATGTTTTTCTGCTTTGGAAGAGTTTAAATCTGATTAGAGCAAAGTGAGTTTTATAAAATAAACTTTTTTTTTTTACTTCACGGTTGAATGTAACAGGGAGGATGATGATTTTAGTCACTGTTTCAACAGGAGCTTTCTTTAACTCTCACCAGAAAAGAACCACGTTGGCAAAAATATAAGACGATATTTGTTTCTGTTGATTACGTTTGAAAAAGTATCAAAGGGTCAATTTATTTCTGCTCATCAGATTTGATTTTGAATGGAGAGAGTACCAGAGCAACAGAGAGTGTTGCATTATGGGTTGTTTGTAGCCTTAATGTTGCTGGAGTAGAGGGTGTTTCCAAGTTATTTTATAGCGAGTCAGTCAGGCCTTTAAGTGTTTCCTCAGTTCTCTTTAACCTACAGGAGTTTCTGAAGGCCGGTGTTACCACAAAGGAAATAAATGAACGACGAGTGAAGACGAGTTCACAGCGTCTCCTGACGACATCACTGCAGAAATTAATCAGGTAGAAAATCTGTCAAACAGCCGAGAATCACAGCTGATGAGCTCAGGAAGATGAAGTCTGAAAAATAGTGTCAGAGAAACTGACTGACGCTTCAACAGTCTGACAGGAGAGAGTGAGAGTCTGTGATTGACAAAATACAGAAATGTGGGTTTTATGCATTACTGTTTCATGTTCCACTCATATGAGAGAAAAGGCTTCAGTAACTCTTCTGCTTGTCTTCGTATTTCCTACCCTCAAGAAGTCGTTTTCTGAAAAGCTCATGTTGGAAAAGGAGGGGTCATCTTATAATCAGTGTCGTCCTATAGTCAGGACAATAGGGCGATACATTTATTCAAAGTGAATCATTTGATTTTGCAACATAGCCTGAAAATTGTCAACCCAAACAAGAACCATGTGGACATCCAATTTAAAACATGAACATCACTAAATTAGAACCAGGAGGTTTTTATAAATCAGTTGAAGTATGTCGACATACGAAGGACAATCCTGGATGTGTATATTTTTGTTTACAGAAGAAGAAGAAGATGAGAAGTTTCAGTGGAAAAACATCTTTTCTAAAATAAAAGAAAAGAGAAGAGGAGAAAGAGAGAGATTGGACAGAGTGTCATCACTAGGCCACAGCGTGCCCACATCTTAGCAAATAAAGACTTCTTCCCGCCTTGTTTTGGCTGGCTCAGCTGGTCGGACATAAATCAGACGGCAGCAGGTTTGTAAGAAACCTGCGTTCGCTGCCTTGTTTTTGTGGCGAGCCGTAGGCTCTCTTCCAGTCACACAGTTTAAATACTGTCGGTAATAAAATTAAAAAGACATCCAAAGAAAACTGCTGTTTTTTTTCCGCAGACAAACCAGAATCAGAGCAGAGAGATGACTTGTGTTTGGAGCATTTAGACGTTAAGAGTCACATTTAGAAACATTCAGCTGATGGTTTTATCAGTGTTCAGTGTTGATTTAACACAGGGCAGCTGAGGTAACTGAACCTCTCCCCTTTCAGTTAGACAACGATCTTTGCATCACTTTAAACACCTTTTCCTGACTATTCAACTAGTGCACATGTTTCACTTCCTCACTTCATCACTTGTTCTGCAAAATTAACTTATGACCTGATGGAGTTTTAGATGAAAATATTTTATGTTATATCAGTAAATGTCTTGTTTTTTTGTTTCTAGATCTGCCGTTCTGAAACACAAAGGGAGAAATCCAACGAGAGAAGTAAGTAAGAGAGGTCAGCAGTGTTTGCTCACAGTTTTCGTCCTGGGCGATGCACTGCAGCGGGATGCCGAAGAAGGAAGTGTAGGAGTCGTTGTACCAAACCAGCAGCTCCGTTCCTCTGGGGATATCCATGCACGCTCTGTAGAAGATACAGGACCTGCAATGAAACACAGACACACACGTTTAATTTGAAAAGTGACATACAAATAAGATTTTTTACGACTGTTGTCATCTTTTTGAAATCATGGCAAAGGTATATTCTGACAATATCTGAATAGAAAAAAAAAATGCTGTGAAGATGCAGAACAGGATTCATGGGGATCTAGTTTAGAGTCTGAATGTGTTGTTCAAGTCAAGCTAAAGAAATCAAGACAATGCTTCCTTAGCTAATTAAAAACAAACAAAGTTTCTTTGCCTGTCTGTCTGTCTGTCTGTCTGTCTGTCTGTCTGTCTGTCTGTCTGTCTGTCTGTCTGCCTGTCTGTCAGAGAAAAATGTGAGTAACCTCTTCCTAACACTGACAGCTGATCTGTGGTTATGTCATGGATTTGAACTTGATGATGCCAAAAAAACAATTGGAGATCACAAGAAGATTAAAAGGACAGAAGAACAGAGAAAAACATTATAGTTACAACATTTCTTTTGTTTTTTGTTTCCAGACCTGCTCCAGATCTTTGCTTTTTCATTGTGAAATAATTTACTTTTCAAGCCTGAAGAATATTGAAATTAAACACCAAACAAAAAACATCTGTCTTCTCTGAACTGGTCACAACTGCCAACAAAGGGTTACAAGTTGCAAAAGATGAAGCAGATCATTTTCTTTGCAACAAAACGACTTGTTGACCTGCTGGTGGTGCTAGGCGAGAGGTAAAAGTAGATGTTTGGACTCACTTGATCTGTCAGTCGGACATTATCATCATCTCTCAGCGCTGCCTCTGACAGGGCAAAGACAAACTGCTGACTAACGGTGCTGGATACGGGACAGCGTGACTCTGTCCAGGTCTGATTTTGGAAATGCCTCCCATCTGATAACAGCTTGATTTCACATCTGACCAAACCCAAATGATTTATGGGAAATATCTGGTGTCTCTCACCCTCTTCGGACCCAATTAATGACCGTGATGTTGTTCAACCACGCAGCCAGTGAGCTGACAGTTCCCGGGTCACACCACCACTAAAACAACACCTCGTCCACCCAAAAACATCATTCTAACAACATGAGCAACCTCCACGTTCAAAACCACATTTTCATATCCAGCCCAAACTATTTTAAAACACTTTCCCACATTTTCTGCTCCCTCTGGTGCAGCGGGGTGTCAGACAGACCAGATCATAATTGAAAGGTCACAGGTTCAACTCTCACACGACTCCCATGCCAAAGTGCCTTCGAGCCAGAAAACAAATCGCTCTTTACAAACAGCTTGAGACAACCACTTAAAGTGAAAAGAGATGATATTTAATGGAAACCATTAACTGCTTTTCACTGTCCAGATAATTCAAAGCACATTGAATTTCCCCATGAGGGAAATGTTCAACTGATGAAGTTTGACTCGACTTCACCAAAACGACTCTTGATTCAATCAAAAGTCCCATTGAACCTTCACACTGTTCAACTGTGTCCATGTTCCACGACAGCGAGCCTGCTCAGCTGAGAAATGCACAAACATGAAGAACCAGACTACAACTGGATTCAGGAAAAATAATTCCAATTAATCATGATTTTTATTTGAATATTGATTCTTAAAATCCGAAGGTTGATCTTTGTGTTTTTACTTTTTCTCAGTAAACATGTGCAGTGTTATGTGTTGGGAGTGACATCTGTGAGAAAAGACTGCGCACTGATCTGAGCTCTCGGTGTGTGTTTGTGTGTGTTCGAGATATTATCTCCGGGTGTGAGATGTGAGGCCATGGAAGTCGACTGAGGTGTGTGAGGATTCTACGTTATTCAGTCTGTCCCTGCTGGTGTTTTGGTAATCACACATGCATTTACGTACTGACTTGAGTCTTGTTTGAGTAACAGTTTCACACAGAAGAAAAATTCAGGCTCAACATCACACGTAGTTACTGAAGCTGTTGAAAACAGGAAGAGAGCGATCTCTCCCCGTGAATCTCTGTCCGTCTTCATTAAACTGTCAAACCTCTGGTTCGTCTAAATATTATCTTGTGTAACCAAAGCTTCAAGAGCAGATCAGAGCTGATATCCAGCCCTAAACCATAGTGGTGGTTTTAACATGTTACCCCATTATCTAAAAAACATGTTTATGCTCCTGCTGATCATTTTCTAAATCAGAAGATCATTTTTAGTGTTTTCTTCAAAGTAGGTGTTGGTTCATTTGGTTTATATGAAAGACTTAAATAATCCATCATCGTCACAATTTAGACAATTTTTTCTGTCAAAGTGATTCTCAAGGGAAGAGGGAGATAAACAGAGAGAAAGAGAATATGAGGAGAAGACAAATAATTAAAGGAGAAAAAGATAGACTACAAAATAAAGACAAAAAAAAGGGAGGAGGAGGAGGATGATGGGAACTCTCAGTTGCATGACTTGATGCTTATTTAATGAAGTGAGGACACACCAAACTAAAATACCAAGGAGGAGGAAATGAAAGAAAGACTGAAAGGGAAACAAAGAAATAGAAGAGGAAAAGAGAAATACAGAGAGACTGAAAGGGAGAGGATTATTTATGCATTTCTGCAGGAGAATATTTAACAGCTGTCACCGACAGGGGGAGGTCGAAATAACAGAAACACCTTTCAACCCTTTGGAGTTTTCCCAGTCTCATGAAGTTTGTTTTTTTGTTCAGGCTGTTCGAATGTGCTGATCCATCTTGATGAGCAGAAAACTGATGTTTACAGTAGAGACTTCTGGGATATCACTTTCACTATAAACAGTGGCAAAACAAACCGATGATGACAATACTGCTAATGACCTCTATTATTCTTATAGTAATACTGCAGTAGTAGAAGCGCCCGACAGCTGTAAATGTGCACAGAGCACAATAGTTAACATTTGGCCTTTTAAAAATCAACTTTACCCTTTAACAGCCACAAAAAATGACACACATGAAAACATGAACAGATTTCCGCTTCAACTGTACTGAAGTTTAAGAACAAACCTGCTCATATTTATGGTGGTTTTGGGTGTATTCTATATTAATTCTATATTAACGCGGCGCATAAAACCAAAGGGAAACATGGTGTGAATTAATTTCACACTTCAGCATTAAAAGTAGTATATCAGGGAAGTTTGAAGAAAATGAGGATTTATACAGTGTTAGTTTTGGCCACAATAATCGAAGTGTGAACTGTTCTGTGGAATCATTTGTTTTTCCCTGTTGATAAAAGTGAGTGAAAGAACTGGAACGATGAGAAATATTTGAGGGAGCAGGTAGTTCAGCCAGACAAGTCGAACTGAGCCTGCTGAGGATCTGTGTTCAAGTGTGTGTGTGTGTGTGTGTTTCATTAATTCTTTCCACACTGGGGGAGGGGCGGGGTGGTGCTGGACCCATGTGAAAACACAGCCAGGAGGGACCGGGCTATAAATCAAACATACCCGATGACCTCCCAGGATAAAAAGAGAGCGCGGCCTACAAACATTCAGCGGCTTGTGTGTATTTAAAACAAATGTATGTGTTTAATACATACATGCTGCTACATGAAGGCGGGGCTGTGTTATAAATCAAACACATCCAACAGGCTCTCAGGTATGAAAAATAAAGACCCCTGGTGTTGTGCCGCAGCGTGGTTGAGTTTAAAATCGTTCTTCTGGCAGCGCAGCAGGACGCAGTATCGTCAGCTCTCTGATCTCTCTTCTGTTTTCTGTTTTCATACAAAGCAAAACTCGCTTAATAATCAGCTTTTAAATAGTAACATTCATACGAACAGTGTGAGGTTATAAATCACAAAACCCAAATACCTTACAGAGTGTAATAATGTGTCTACATGTGTATAAACATGTTTATATAAAAAATTCATGCTGACAAAGCGTCACAAAGCCAGTCCACAATCCCAGTGCGGCCGGGCCAACGCTGCGGCCATTTTCTGAGGTTTGTACAGTCTGCGACCAAAAAGACTTTACAGGCCATTAGATCATCCTTTAACAAGTCTGAGCTGCAAAATCCAGCAACAGCCAGTAATTCAAACGTTTATCAAAGTCAGTCACAGAGGAAAGAAAACATCTCAGTCTGTTCTTCGGTGTTTCGAACTTTGAAGAAAAAGCCAAAAGACTGATTTCTAGACCACTGGAGAAGAAATAAACCTGTATGCAATGCAGCTACAGAGTCTGAATAAAGGGCTGTCACTTCTTTAAACCGGAAACTTGCTCTCATGAAGTCATTATCTGTATTAAAGGAAGCTGAAGTCCAGAAGTGCAGCGTCTTTTTTCAAGTCTTAAGACTAAAGGGTGATAAGTTGCACTTTAACTGATGAAGTTATATTAAGTTGACTGTTTGTGGAAGGGGATTTTTTTCTTTGAAAATATTTATGTCTATCAACAGGGAAACTGTCACGAGTGAATTCAAGCAGCTGATGATCAATGAATGTTTACACGTCACACACTGTTTCGATAAATTGCCTGTGGCCACTTTATTTCCTGGTGTGGACGGGTTTTACCGGTTTTCCTGAGCGTGGGAAATCACATGCACTCACACACCTGTTACCAACTTTAAGGGGAATCTCAAACTGCAAACTGCAAGTTGTTTTTTAATAATCAGATTCCAATGGAGCGTCCTCACGTTCAAGCTATTGTCTCTCACGAGTCCCATTTCTCTGATGGAAATATAGCAAAACCCAAGGTCTTACCCAGGTCTTACTATTGTTATAATATACACTGATACCTGTTACACTCAGAACTTTCACTTTGTTTTGGAGGTGTACTTGTTCACTCAAAATAAAACTGTTCCTGATGTCAATTGACCTGTTAACGTCAAGTGGCCGTTAGAGGTTTGGAGGTGTCTGATGGCCTACCAAAGAACCACAACATCCACATTTCGATTCCCAGCCGGGTGATATGTGTGTCATCTCATAACCCTCTCTCTCTCTCTGCCCTCGTTTCCTGTCTCTCTATAGACTATCTACTATCAAATAAAGGCATTAAAGCATTAAGGTGCTGCAGAGTGAAGTTTTAGTCGGGATTGCTCTTTTTCCATATTTAAGACAAAATCTGCAACAGTTGACCCGGGACTCTGAATCATCTAATGATCCATCTTAACTGGCTTTAGCTGAGGCTAAAGTATGTTAGCCGACTAGTTTGCCAAATATAATTACACCAGTGTCATATTTGTGGAATGACAACAATTACTGTTGTTACAAAGAGCCAGTAATAGCCCAACCCATTCCTCGTAATAATACACAGCACTGCTTTTAAAAAAGACCGTCTTGGATGAGTTGACTTTATTTTGGAGTTGGGATTTAATTTCTGTGCTCTGCGATGGAGTGATGCAGTAAAAATCTTATCTGGTGAGTAGATTAAATAACAATAACAACAGACAATATACAATATGTTGAATATGAAGCCTATAGCTTAATCTGATTAATTACAGCAGTCTGTTGATATTCCACAGGTACTTTATTGTTTAATTTGTGTATTAAAGGGGATATACTTTTCATATGCACATATTCATATACATTTACAGTTACGTTGGGCAACTAAATCGGTCATTTTTCTGTATATTAATCTCTGACACTACACAATAAATATATATTATTTTCCCTTTTTATATTACAATGCTTGTCAAGACATTTGACAACGCATCTAACATATTAAGGGGGGAAAACACATTATTCACTGTCTAGCTAAACTATAATTTAAGTTTTATTGAGTCAATATTTTTGATATTTTAAAACTGTTATGCCAAGTGGTTTTATATCCTGTTAAAACTGAATACTGCCCGCAAGTTTGTGAATTATCCAGAGTGACCAGGACATTGTTTCTCAAAGTGATTTCTTAAGTGCTTGAAATGTGAGATTTATGTACTTTACTTTTTGGTTTACGAATCATCATTTTGCCTTTTTTACTTAAACCCAACAGACACATACTTAAACATCTCAAGTGGAATTTCTGCCAGACAAGATGACGACATCAGCATCCAGTAAGTCCAGTATGACTTCCCATCACAGTACTGGTGTGTGAGTGAGAAGGAAGACTTTACCGAAACTCAGTAGCAGAGCAGAAATTAGGTCACAGGCACTGGGCCAAATCTCACATAGACAGCTGCAGGCTTAGAGAATGATTGACAAGTTGACGATTAGGTGACGCCAGTGTTGTCCAACCTTAAATTTACTATGTATAGCATTTTATGTGATCACAGCATCTTCCATATTATTCTGATTCTTGTAGAACAATGTGCCACCCTGAGCCCATTCATCCCTGTGTCCGTGGGTTGAATCTGTATGGGAAAGGGGATGTAGAAGCATCGCATCACATTGAAATCCTTCACATAGTTTTGTCATGTCCATTTTTTTTTGTTTTGTTGGGTATTTTTTTTGTTTTCTTTGGTAATGCAAGAATAAGTAAGGATAAAACTGATTTTTACTGTGAATCTAATCTAATGGATTTCTAAATTGTCTTATCTTCACTAATGAACCACTTTATGATGTTTGAAGTCTAAATACAATCAGCAGAAGTAAAAAGCTAAAATAAGGCTATAAACAAACTACACCACAGTCACATGACTTCACCGTCACCACCACTAAACTTCAACTTGTAGTTGATTTAGCTCTGACTTCTTCTAAAAAAAAAACCCCTTCTTCTTACAAAGTTAGTAACAGTTTGTTTAAACACAATAAGGTTGTAAAGGTGGAGTGGTGAGTAGATTGGTTTTCATGTTCAACATAATGATGTTTAACGTCCCCGACAACCTCTGTAGTCTCATTTAGACACTTGTTAGCAACTGGCCTTTTTTAAGAAACATAAAAGCGGTATGACGTCTTTTATATGGTAGAATAAAAAATAAAAAATTTCTTCAGTGTTAGTGTGTTAACCACCTGAATTCAGCCAACTAATCCAAAACCAACGGACAAAAACCCAGAGACTTTGGGCCAAGGAACTGGAAGTGCTAAAATGCTAAAAAGCTAACTAATTTCTGGGTTTTAGGACTCTGCACTCTGTACGGACCTTTTGTTTTTATCGCAAATTGACATAGGTGGTAAACAGAAGAATCTCTACTTAGGGCAAAATTGGCAGCAGTATTCATGCAACACTTGCATGTTCCTCTATCCACTTAATAAGAAGAAACCTCTCTTTAAACTTGGTGAAAAATCAATGCATGAATGAAATAGAAAAGAAGAAGATGACAATTGGAATTATTGAAATGTGTAATGATTTTGTTTTGTCTTATTGTTTTACAGCCTATGAACTCAGGATTGTGATATTCGGGAAAAGCCAGAATGAAAAGGCATCACTATGCAACTTCATTACTGCGAAAAACGATTTTCTTTGTACAAAATCATCGAAGCAATCTGAGTATATACGTGGAGAGTGGAAGAAGAGACCTTTCACATTACTGAAAACGGCAGACATCTTTGGTTTGTCAGTGGAAAGAATAAGACACGACATGAAGAAGTGTGTGGCTCAATGTCCCCCTGGACCAAATCTTCTGCTGCTGTTAGTGAACCCTTCTGATTTCACTGAACGTGACAGACAAAAAATGATGTCCATCATGAGATTCTTTGGACAATATGTTTTTCAATACTCAATGATCATCGTAACACAAAATGCTAGGGTAGAGAATTCCTCATTAGATCAACTCATCCAAGACTGCAGACAAAGACACCACAGAATCAGTTTGGAAGAAAATACTTTTCTTGATCTTCAAGAACTGATGGGAAAAATGGAGGACATAGTGAGGGACAACCGGGGACGATATTTAACCTTTACTGAAGAGACTGATTGCATGGAAGCATCTGAATGTGCTAAACTGCCTCTGAACCTGGTGTTGTGTGGTAGACATGGAGCCTTGAAGACTTCAGCAGCCAACGCCATTCTGGGAGAAAAGAAGTTTGGTCCACCTGCCGAGTCACAGTGTGTTAAACATCAGGGAGAGGTGTGCGGACATCAGGTTACCATAGTGGAGCTTCCTGCCTTGTATGGAAAACCTCAGGAGACAGTAAGGAACGAATCATTCAAATGTATCACCCTCAGTGAACCAGAGGGCGTCCATGCCTTCATCCTGGTCCTACCTCTGGATTCTCCCACTGATGAAGACAAGAGAGAGTTCAAGACCATCCAGAACACATTCAGCTGTCGAGTCAATGACTTCACCATGATTCTGTTCACTGTGGAGGCAAATCCCAACTTTCCAGCAACTGTGAGGTTTCTACACGAAGACAGAGACATCCAGCAGCTGATTCAGAGCTGTGGAGGAAGATGTAACGTCTTCAACATGAGGGACAAGCTGCAGGTCTCTGTGGTGTTGAATGCTGTAGAAGATATAAGCGTTGCGGGATCCAGAGGCTTCACAAAGGCAATGACTGCAAAGCCTCGGATTAATCATCTTACCAGACATGCATCGTTATTACAGCCGACAGGTAATAAATGTCAGAGTAGAGAGTGGCGCAATGTGGAGCAGAAGAGAGAGCCTCTCAGGATGGTGCTGATTGGGAAGACTGGTTGTGGAAAGAGTGCAACTGCAAACACCATTTTGGGCAAAGAATGTTTTTGTTCTAAGGCTTCCCAAAAGTCAGTGACCAAGTGTTGCTGGAAAGAAGAGGGAGAGATTAATGGACGGCCTGTCGTTGTGGTCGACACCCCTGGCTTGTTCGACACGGTTCTGTCCAATGATGAAGTTGGACAGGAGCTTGCGAAATGCATCACCTTGTTGGCTCCTGGACCTCATGTGTTCTTACTCGTGCTGCAGATCGGCCGCTTTACACAGGAGGAAAAAGAAACTGTGGAACTGATCAAGAAGTTTTTTGGCAACAAGTCAAAAGACTTCATCATTCTTATAGTCACCAGAGGAGATGATCTTAAAAATCAAACAATTGAGAGTTACATTGAAGAAGACAGTGAAGACTATGTCAAAACTCTGACCAGAGAATGTGGAGGAAGATACCAGGTCTTCAATAACAATGATCAGACGAATCGTTCTCAAGTCAACCAGCTGTTGACCAAGATTGACTCAATGGTGAGGAAAAATGGCAGTGGCCACTACACCTCAGAGATGTTCCAAGAGGCAGAAGCAGCCATACAAAAGGAAATGAAGAGGATACTGAAGGAAAGGGACGAGGAGGTACAGAGACAGAAGATGTCTCTTGTGAGACAAATAAAAGAAGAAATGTGGGAAAAGAGGGAAAAAATCGAACAAGAAAGAGATAAAGTATTTAGAGAAAAGGAGGAATTCATTCACAAAGAGCAGATGAAGAGGAAAATGGCAAATGAAAAAAGAGCAGAGGAGGAAAGAGAGAGGAAAAGGCAAGAAGAAATTCAGAGACACCAATGGGAACAAAAAGATCTGGATTTGGAGAAGGAAATTAATTCTCATTCAGAAAAAAACACACCTGCTGTTAGAAAGTTGATTCAAAACAGAGCAGAAATACGAAAGAAACAAAAGACTTGGTCCAAAGAACAGAAAGAGAGGTGTGAGAAAAAACTTCAAGAAGATCAACGGAGAAAAGAAGAGGAGCAAGCACAACTGAGAAAGCTCAGGGAAGAATATGAGCAGGAGAAGAAACAAAATGAACATAGAAGAAAAGTGGAGGATGAAAGACAATCTAAAGAATTACAAGAAAAGTTTCAGAAGAAAGTGGAGGATATGAATAAGAAAAATGAAGAGGAGGCCAGAAAGCAAGCTGAAGAGTACAATGAATTCAGACATAGATATACCACAGACTTTGCAGCTCTGGTGGAAAAGCATGAGAAGGAAATGGAGGACGTGAAGCTGAAGCAACAGGAAAACAAGGACTTCATGATTAAACACCTGAACATGAACAAAGCGTTTAAGAAGGACTTTGACAGACTGAAGAAAAGACAAGAACAAGAGATGAACGACCTGAAACTTTCACACTGTTTCCTCAATAATGAAACTCTGAACACAGAAATTGATGAGCTGAAGAAAATGCATGAGGATGAAATAAATGACTGGATACAGGATCATGTGAAGAAATCCAGAGACAACTCTTGTACAATTTTGTGAGATATGTTGATTGTTTCCAACGGCGACAGTTTCAACGGCAAAACTGTGAGCGTTTGGTTTAGTGGACTTAAAATATTGAGTGAGATTAAATTGTATTATTCCTGCTAAATTAATGTTAATAGCTTAAATATATCATGTTGTTCAGACAAAATTACCTCATTTAACCAATGTCTGGCATACAAATATAATAAACAATAGAGTTAGAATATAATAGAACAGTTAACGATTCTCCTATTAGCTGTTTGCCCTTGCAAAATTTGTCTTACTTCACTAAGTTGAACTGATCAATCTAAAAGTTCTAATAATCTAAAAATCTAGAAGCTGTAAAGTTCAGTGCATCTCAGTATTAAAAACAGCAGGTGAGTGATAAAGGCTCATCTGCTGAAGTCTCAAATGTGATTTAAAATGACTTTGTTTTGCAAAAGTCAAATAAAACCTTTCAACTGATATGTACATTCTTTACTGTTGACACATAATTAAAAGATATTATTTCACAGCAACGTTTAAATGTAAACTAGTAAAACCTGATGACAAAAACAGATCAATCAATTAGTTTTAGTTTTCCAAGAAATGTACATTTTTTCATCTATATTCATAATAACAGTTTATTTATTAAATCTAACTAAACATCCAGGTTCACACTATAAATATCTTTTTTATTGTTTAAGATGTGTTTATAATTAAAGTGAAATGTTAATACTGGATTTGTCATTTGTTCTCGTGTGCATATTAAAATATGTCCTCTTGTTTCTAAACACACTTCATCATTTTAATGCATATAGATGAATAAAGTGTTAAAACTGTTTCATTTTGGTGAAATGTTTTTTCCTTGTAGAGCTGATATATGAAAACTGATTTTTACTGTGTTCACAGTAGTTACAAGGGTGGCCATACTGAAACATATGTTCTATTTTAAAAGGTAACTGACCTGTATGGTGGCTTATATTATAGTTTGAAAAAAGAAAGTATAGAATTAGACCTACAGTATAAAAGACTTGATTGTTTAGAGAGAGGAGGCACATTCTTCAAAAATATAGTGAACTATTGCAGGAAATAAAAATGCTTCTCATCAACACACCTAGACTTTGTGTGGTCCTGCTGGTTCTACAGCCTTAAGATTTCACTACACAACACAAACTGAAACTCTGCAGAATCCTAGAGAACCTCGGTGAGCAATCATTTCATCATTCACTGACAGCAACACACAGACACAGCAGAAAGCTTGTGTATGAAAAGTGTATTTTTGCTATAAAAATACCACAAAAACTGGTTAATCCTTTGTTTAACAGATTCCATATTTTCCAGCAAATTTTCTGGGAACTTTCTTCCTCCTAAGAATTAGCTGGTATTTAGCTGTAATTTAACAGCTGGATAGATATTGACGTCTGTTTATAAACCAACTTTCACTTATCTACTACATATTTCCTTTCCAATGACCACCGAAGTGCAAAGGCCTTTCTTGAGAATTTCTAAGTACTTTATAGCTAAATACGGGCCAGGAGGAAAGTTTCCAGGACTTCAGCTGGAGAATACAGTACCTGTTAAATAAGGCATTACCAAAATCTCTTATATTATATCCCGGGATCAAATTCTACTATTCTGCTCTTTTTTGCCCTCTCCACCCTGGTCAACAACAAGCTCACAACGCAAGACAAGCAGCAGTTTTCATCTGTACATTTTTTAAGTTTGAAATATTAGTTATGTCCTTATGTCCATTTGTCCATTTAGTTTGTCCTTGGAAGGTGTTTTTGCTGCAGTTACTTCTCAATATCATGATAACTTATGTCTTGTACAAGTGTCAGATTTCATTATAATGGTTCATCCTCTTTTTGTGTGACCTGAATGTCTGAAAATCTGTGGATAAGTTTCATCTGTTCAGTTCTTTTACAACAACACTGTGTTTTAAGTTTATATTAAAGATCAGTCCAAAGCAACAGATTGGGATATTTGTGTGCATATACAGACTGTAGTTTAGTCAGTCTGTTTCTCTGTTTCATTGTTCACATTCACATTTACCAACTACAGCTAACCCATTGCACTGAATCCCTCTGAGGTAACAGACTGATATAATTAGTGTCCATAATTTCTACCATCTAGGTATAAGGATTGTTAAGTGATGAGTTAGTCAGTTAACCTCGACAGTTTCATTGTTGTTAAACCGGTACAAAGCTCCGCCTCCTAACCCTGACAGAGAGGTTGCCACGGGTGAACTGATTTCCATGCAAGCATGTACTTTCATGTATGAGCTTTGAGAAAGAGTGACACCAGGAGGACTTCACCTGGTGAGTACTACGAACAACAAAGCAAATTCAACAAATGTGTAAAAATGCATATAATCAATGTGTTTGTTATAGAGAGGACTACATTCCTTGATCTGTTTACAATTGTTAACTGATAATCCTCAGGTGTCCAATGTCCAGATGTGCCAGGTGGACCAGGGATGGACTAAAAAGTAAGTGGACTTTACTAATGAGTCACACATTATATGTCATGACAAAAATTGTACCAAAAGTGAGGTAAAGATTTTAGTTTAATGCTGCATGTTTTAAGTATGTGAAGGTAAAATAGAAAAAAAATATTGCTGGCAGCCTACAAGATATATGGTTTTGTTTTGACACGTTGGCCTGAATCCTAAGAATTAAACCCAGATATTTGTTCATATCATATTTAAGTGCTGATGTGCTTTAATATAATTGAAGCCATTGAAGTTAAACTTTGTGTATTAAAGGTTATAGTTTTTCACTTTAATACTTTTGGCAACCAAAATAGGACAACAATTCTGTATTCAATTATATCAAATTAATATCAAATATACTATATAACAAGACAAGGTCAAAACCTACTATATGGCTGCCCAGTGTATGGTCAACATGCAAAATTCGGGATGTAGTTAAAAACTGTTGTGGAACAACTGTTAAAAACTGACTCACACATTTGCATTCTGCTAGTTATTCCTCTGCCACCTTTAGTAATAATGATACATGTAATGAATGTAGTTTATTTGCTGCAGTGGAGGTGAAGCTCAGTAACTGGAAGCGCCGCTTGCCTGCAGCTTCTCAGAAGCCAGGAAACCAGAGCGGCTGGGTGACTGCAGGTAACATCAGGTGTAGCCCTAAGCCGATGGTTGTCACCCATAGAAAGTCCAACCATACACTTGGTTTATACCTGGTCTTCTTCTTCAAAAAAAAAAGAAGAAAAAACCTCTAAATATAGCGACAAATGTGCTAAGGTGGCAACACTGCAGGCTGTAAAGGCCCCCTAACAGAACCTGTTTGTGCCAATTCATTTTGAAACAACAATGGCCAATGGAGAAATGCCAACTCAGTCTCTTGGCATTTGGCTGACCAATGGTGGAAATATGATCACTAAGTCAGTCAGTCAGTCAGGGACATTCCCGATCATAGGAACAAATATATTTCCGTGAAATTCTTACATGGAACCTCTTGCCAAGTTATGAGAGAACAGTCTATTTAACTAGTAGATACCTGAACGGTGAGGCAGGCAGAAACAGGAAGACTATAATTACATTCACCCAGCAACATAGCTGAGTGGCAGCATAATTACCATTACAGGAAGACTATTTTATTTACCATATAAATAAATAGTTGATCAATTCTGCACACCATAAACTTCTTTAAAACTCTCTGTCACTGTTATCATTGGTTGTTGTTTTTCCTTAAACTCAACAGACATAACAGTTTCTCCACCCGTACTCTGAAGTTTCCATCAAAGTGAAAATATGGCAGGATCAGCGACTGCAGCACGTGGTGAGTTCAGTAGGCAACCATTCAGATGAAGCATTACAACGACATAATGGGCTAAATTTATGGGGTTAAGTTAGATATTAAATTTTGTAACTTTAAAAAAAATATTGTGGTGGGAAAATTATATTCTTTTGTTGCATATGGCTTTTGCATTACAAAGTTATCCACTGGAAAATCGGTCATCAAAGACCTTGCTGCAGCACCAGTGTGGTGATATTCCAAGATCCAAGATGTATCCAATTAGGCAGAAAAAGAAAGACATACATAAAAAGTGATAATGACAAAGAGCTAACTTGAATTACATCAATGTTAAATGATGTTTTTTTTTTCTACAGTGTCCGAGCTCAGGATCGTGATGTTTGGAAAGAGCCAAAATGAAAAGACAATACTAAGTAACTTCATCACAGGGAAAGAAGATGCTTCCCCTCTAAAAATGATCATGAAACATGTCCACGGAGAGTGGAAAAAAATACCTGTAATCGTAGTGAAAACCTCAGATCTCATCAGTCTGCCTGTGGATAAAGTGAGACACGAGATGAAAAAGTGTGTCGTTACTTGCCCCCCAGGACCAAATGTTCTATTGCTGTTAGTGAACCCTTTGGATTTCACTGAAGACGACAGACAAAAATTCAAATTCATCCTGAGCTTCTTTGGTCCTGATGCTTTTAAATACTCAATGGTCATCAAAACACACAATGACATGGGAAGGAATTTGGCAGTGGATGAAATCATCCGAGACTGTGAACAAAGGCAGCACAAATTTGACTTTGATAAAATAGGTCTTCCCCAATATGATCTTCAAGCACTGATGGAAAAGATGGAGAACATAGCGAGTCACAACAGGGGAGGACATCTTAACTGTACTGGAGGATCTTATCCAATGGAAGCACCTGAATGTACTCAACCAAAACCTCCTCTGAACCTGGTATTGTGTGGGAGATTTGGAGTTGGTAAGACATCAGCAGCCAAAGCCATTCTAGGAGAGACAGAGTTTGGTCCACCCACCAACTCATCAGTGTATGTTAAAAGTCAGGTAAAGGTGTGTGGACGTCAGGTTTCTGTGGTGGAGCTTCCTGCCTTGTATGGAAAACCTCAGGAGGAAGTGATGAAGGAATCACTCAGGTGTATCTCCCTCTCGGATCCTGAGGGCGTCCACGCCTTCATCCTGGTCCTCCCTCTGGACCCTCCCACCAATGAAGACAAGGGAGAGTTACAGATCCTCAAAAACACACTACAATCTCGAGTCAATGACTTCACCATGATTCTGTTCACGGTGGAATCAGATCCTAGAGCTCCAGCTGTTGTTAATCTTTTAAAAAGGGACAGAGACATCCAGGAAGTCTGTCAGAGCTGCGGTGGCAGATATGTTGTCTTCAACATCAAGAACAAGCAGCAGGTCTCTGAGGTGTTGGATGCTGTGGAAAAGATGAGAGCTGTGGGATCCGGAGGCTTCACAAAGGAAATGATATTGAAGCCTCAGATGAATAAGGTTATAAGACATACATCTGAACTGGAGACAGCGGCTTATAAAAAACAGAGCCCAGACCGCCTCAGGATGGTGCTGATTGGGAAGACTGGCTGTGGAAAGAGCGCCACAGGAAACACCATTTTGGGCAAAGAATGCTTTCATTCTAAAGCTTGTCAAAAGTCAGTAACCAAGCTTTGCCAGAAAGAAGAGGGAGAGATTAATGGACGGTCTGTTGTTGTGGTCGACACCCCTGGCTTGTTCGACACGGTTCTGTCCAATGATGAAGTTAAACAGGAGCTTGTGAAATGCGTCAGCTTGTTGGCTCCTGGACCTCATGTGTTCTTACTCGTGCTGCAGATCGGCCGCTTTACACAGGAGGAAAAAGAAACTGTGGAACTGATCAAGAAGTTTTTTGGCAGGAAGTCAGAAGACTTCATCATTCTTATATTCACCAGAGGAGATGATCTTAAAAATCAAACAATTGAGAGTTACATTGAAGAAGACTGTGAAGACTATGTCAAAACTCTGACCAGTGAATGTGGAGGAAGATACCAGGTCTTCAATAACAATGATCAGACGAATCGTTCTCAAGTCAACCAGCTGTTGACCAAAGTTGAGGCAATGGTGAAGAAAAATGGCAGTGGCCACTACACCTCAGAGATGTTCCAAGAGGCAGAAGCAGCCATACAAAAGGAAATGAAGAGGATACTGAAGGAGAAGGACGAGGAGGTACAGAGACAGAAGATGTCTCTTGTAAGACACCACAAAGAAAAAATGCAAGAGAAGATGCAAAAAATTGAACAAGAAAGAGCAGAGAGAGAAAAAGTACTTAGAGAAAAAGAGGAGCGTATACAGAAAGAGCAGATGAAGAGGAAAATGGCCGATGAAAAAAGAGCAGAGGAGCAAAGAGAGAGGAAAAGGCAAGAGGAACAAAAAGTTCTGGGTTTGGAGAAAGGTTTCAATTCTCAATCAGGAAAAACGGCAACTGTTGGCAGCAAGTTCTTTCAAAACAAACCAGAAATAAAAAAGAAACAAGAGACTTCATACAAGAAACGGAAAGAATGGTGGGAGAAACAAGTTCAAGAAGATCAACAAGGAAAAGAGGAGGAGCAAACACAACTGAACAAGCTCATAGAGGAATATGAGCAGGAAAGAAAAGATTATGAATACAGAAGAAAAGAGGAGGATCAAATTAGAAGAGAACAAGAGGAAAAAGAATGGAAAGAATTACAAGAAAAGTTTCAGAAGAAAGTGGAGGATATGAATAAGAAAAATGAAGAGGAGGCCAGAAAGCAAGCTGAAGAGTACAATGAATTCAGACATAGATATACCGCAGAATTTGCAGCTTTGGTGCAAAAGCATGAGAAGGAAATGGAGGACATGAAGCAAAAACAACAAGAAAACAAGGAGCTCTTGATCAAACGCCTGAGCATGAACAAAACATTTAAGAAAGACTTTGACAGACTGAAGAAAAGACAAGAACAAGAGATGAATGAGCTTCAACAGAACCTTTATACACAAAACAAAGACATCAAGGAACTGAAGGAAGCACATGAGGAAGAAATAAATGACTGGATACAGGAACACATGAAGAAAGCAGAAGACAAGGCTTGTTGCATTTTATGAGATGTTTTCTTACAACAGCAGCAGGGTTTAGTCTCACTTTGCTTTTGGTCTTGTATTGAAGCATGGGGTATAATGTTGGCCGTTAATCAAGCATATTTCATTACTTCGTTACTAATTTTGTTGATCAATACATATCTTCTATAGAAATAACAACAGAGAACTGTTTTGATTTTACTGAAAAAAAACAACCAAATGTGTTAATCCACCTTTAAACATTTAAAGGTCCTATAAGCACCTGATGAATCTAAATTTTTTTCTTGTATATTCAAATAAATGTTTCTTGTGTAAATTATTACTTGTAAATAAAACAATTTCAAAAATAAATAATGAGAAATTCAGTTTTTCAATCAGTGTTGTGTAAAAATTTTGTTCATTTAACAGAGATGAGCTCTGGCTTTTGATTTGAAAAAATGATGGGATTTTTTTGCTCAATTCTAACACAATAATGACAACCAAAGAGTTAATTCATTTAGAAATTTGTCTTCACCAATAAACTCATAACTGATCATGATTGGTAAAACAAGGATTTCATAATCCGATGCTCCACTTGACGAACCAATGACTGCAGATTGAAAAGTGCCGTTCAATGAACATGTGATATCACCAAAAATCAACATCACAATTAATTATTACATTTACCTAAATGATTAAAAATAACGTATATAGTATATTACTGCATACACCTGTCCACAAAATTCTCTGTCCTCACTCTAGAATTCTTTTTCGTTGTGGTGAAAAACAAACAAAATAATGGATTATGACTGAGCAATATTTATAATATTCAGTAGTTAACAACATTTTCAGGTATTTCTTTGCTAAAACAGGAAAATTAAAGTAAAATGGGCTCAATTTCATATTCTTGCAACAACAAAAATAAGTACTATTATTAGTATTTGTATTATTAGTGTGTTCTAAGTTTTTTAGGATAGTATTAGTAGTTCATGCAGTAGTTTTACTACATGAAGTGACATCACTTCTTAACAAATAAGCCAAAACATTACGACCATCTCTGTATGATATGCTGTTGGTCCCCCCTTGTGCCGTCAAAATAGCTCTGGCATCTTCCACTAAAAACGTTTTCCTTTAATTTGTCACCTGTCTGTACCAGTCAAAGTGTCTTAGTAAGGTGTTAGGACACCACATGCTGCCAGTAATTTTTTAGGTTTTTCCTTGTCACTAATTTGTCACACTATCTGTGTTTGTAACTTCAGTCACATGCAAATGATAAAAGCTAAACTTAATGAGCTTCAATAGGGGTTTGAAGGCATTCAGACTTGATAAGTGGATTTAATACTGGATTCAGATTCAATGAAGTGATGTCAAAATACAACCCCTAATACTGACATGACAGAAATTAGGTCAGATAGAAAGTCATAATGTCAGTTTCAGTAAACTTTTTATTAATTGCCCAGCCCTTCAATTAATTGATCTGCTTCTTAGAGGAATGAACCAGGAAGAAGCTGTGATTATATTTCAGTGTTTCCTCTACATTCATTTAGCAGTGGTGGCCCGCCACTGCTAAATCATAGCCGCCACGCCTTCAAATTTCTTTTTTTTTTTTTTTTAATTGTCGCAAATGCACCACCCGCCACATTCTCCTCCGCCTTCACAGCCTGTGTGATGATGAGCGCAACAGCGGGGGGAGGGAGGAGAGGGGGGAGGGAGGATGGGGTGGTCTGGGGATCCTATTGGATTAATTACTCGCGAGAGCGCGGCCTTGAAAGTGACATCACGTCAGGCACCAGGTCAGAGTCAGAGAAGTGTTAGTCTGAGGATAAGGCAGCGAATTACCGGAGAAAAGGTAGACTTATTAGCCAACTCAGTAATTGATAGCATTAAGCTAATATCTACACGTCATTATGTATTAACTGCTGACTGCATTTTCAGATGAGCTTGTTCAGATACTTCTCTAAGAAGAGAAAGACAACAGATGAAGAAGACGCTAGTCAGGTAGCCTATCATAAGCCTTTTACTGACTCGTAAATGATGATGGTTAGGTAAAAAATAATATTTTAATGTTCACACTTGTAATCAGATGTGATGTGAGTGTAAACTATATAATGCTGAAAATCAAGTGCTCTGAGCCTGGGTGCAAACTTTGCCACTGACTCTACCCCACCCCCCCCGAGACCATGCCCCCCACTGCTGAAAAAAATCCTAGAGGAAACACTGTATTTGGATGATTTTTTTTACAGTATCATATAAGTGCTTCCTGCTGTGGATGATTTATTTACCATAACATGTAAATGCTTCCTTCTGTGGACAAGTTTTGCTTCTTTTAATTAGACTTGATGGGAAAGCAACTGTGCTCACAAACACCTCTTCCACTTGTCAGGGAGTTTCCAAATCTGCAGAAAATTGGAGGGCCTCAGATTAATGCTAATAATATGTTCCCAAGCAAGTCCTGTGTCTCTGACAGACCATAAATTATTTTATCACTTCCGTAAATTATTAATCATGTATACTGGCAGTTGTTATTTAATTATCTGCTTGTTGTGCCATGCCCTGTTTATTGTTGACTCTTTTATTTTTGACTTGCCTACAGGATGGGAAACCCTGCCCTCTTAACTCAAAACAAAAAGTTTGTCTTGGCTGAGTTCATCTCATTATGATGCTGGGACTTCGATGTGCTTCGATGGAAAAATTATACAAGACTTTCGCCTGGTGAGTAAACAAACAGAAAATAAATTAAACAAATAAAATGTACGAAAAATATTAACAACTTTTAAATGCATTATTGAAAATACTGTATTTTTAAATGAAGTAATTAAAGGAGTTTAGTGATTATCTCCAGGCATTGACTGTTCTGTTGATAAAATGGACCAGATGGACCAGTACATTCAATTTGTGAAGTGAGATAACTTCAACAAAAACTACAGTAAGAGATACACTACAACAAAAGAGCAGCAGAAACATCCTCAGGTAAGTGCCACATGTTCAGGAGGAAATATATAGTAACTACTTTCGGCTACCAAAACAGTACCCTATATTTACTGTTATTACACTACAAAATTATATCTTAAAAAACTATACATGGAAACTTAACTTTAAGCTAACACAGGTGAGAAGTTCGAGAAGTGTTAGGAATTAAATCAGAACAACTACTGAGACCAAGATTAATTTCCAAGACAACAAAATCCACTAAAGGTAAAGCTAGTTAGCATGATTAAAATTACACCAATGCTTCAATGCTACAAGCTGACGTCTGCTATTGAGAAAACAAACAAACAAAAAACAAAAAAACACAAAAAATATCCAATTATGAGCCCAAAGTTTGCTATAACAAACAGGCTGCTTACCTGCCTACATGCCAAATATAATGCCAACTCAGTTAAAACAAGACAAAGAGTCTATAGCCATATTCGAAAAACACCAAACTGTAAGTAAAGCCAAATATTCAATAAAATGAAATTTTCAATTGATGATGGCACTGGATGAAAAGATCAAAGTTCTCAAAGACTGTGAATGTCTGCACCAAAATGCATGGTGATTCATCCAACAGTTGTTATATAAATAAATGCCAACTTGTTGGTGGTGCTAGGGGAAAGTAGGGGATCACCAAAGTAATCATCAGTAAGGGCGTTGACATTATAAACATATATAAAAAGTAGCCAAGACATTGTCAAGCCATCAAGAAGAGAACGAATCTTGTGCACAGCTGAGAATCTTCATCTGGAAAGCAAAGTAGATGTTGAATTTAATTTAATTATTGTTAGTCTAGTTATTTTATCTCTGCATTTAATTATTGTAATTTTGGCTTGCTTTCTTAACCCAACAGACTCCAACCAACAGCTTTCCTATTTCAAGTCACATTATGGCAGCATCGGTATTCAGCAAGTATGGTAAGAATTCACATCAGTGACGATATATAAGAAGTCATGTATTATTACTAAGGCTCAGCATTAAAAAAGAAATTAGGTAAACCAGACAAAGAGGGAGAGTGTATAAGCCAGTCACAGGATTAGAGAATGGGAGTGTATTGGTGATGACTTGTTAATTTACCTTCTAGCAGTTGTTTAAATGAAGATTATGATACTTTGTATGCATAATTATGGTTTAAATATTTTTCTGAAAAATGTTGGCATGAACACACAAAAATGTCTGCAGTGAACATAATCCTTAGTTTTCAACACATGCAAAAAGAACCACAAAAAGCTAATAGCTAATTGAGTTGAGGAAATTCTAATGCTTTGGCTCTTGTTGTTTAGCAGCATCTGAACTCCGGATTGTGATGTTTGGAAAGAGTGAAAACGAAAAGACAACACTAAGTAATTTCATCACAAGAAAGAAAGACTTCCCTCAAATATCAAAGCGTTGTACAGCCACTCATGGAGAATGGAAGAAAAAACCATTAACAGTAGTGAAAACCTCAGATGTCTTCAGTCTGTCTGTGGATAAAGTGAGACACGAGATGAGGAAGTGTGTTGCTAATTGCCCCCCTGGTCCAAATGTCCTGCTGCTATTAGTGAACCCTACTGATTTCACTGAAGATGACAGAAAAAAATTAAAGTTCATTCTTAGTTTCTTTGGTCAAGATGCTTTTGAACACTCAATGGTGATCAAAACACAACATGGGTGGGGGCAGAATTCTTCAGTGACCCAAATCATCCAAGATTGCAAAAAAAGGCAGCACAAGATTAACTTTGACCTTCCTGACTACGATCTTCAAGAACTGATAGAAAAGATGGAGAACATTGTAAGTAACAACAGCAGACAATACCTAAACTGCACTGAAGGGGCTGATCACATGACAACACCTGAATTTCCCAAACCCCTTCCTGAACATGATTATCAAGAACTGATTGATCAGGTGAAGAACAACATGAGTGACAAAGGAGGACATCTAAAGTGCACTGAAGGGCCTGATCCCATGAAAGTATCTTTAACTTCCAACCTCCTCGTGAATAAGGCTGCAAGACATGAATCTGAACTGAAGATGGCAGATAATAAACATCAGATCAAAGAGCCTCTCAGGATGGTGCTTGTTGGGAAGACTGGTTGTGGAAAGAGTGCCACTGGAAACACAATTTTGGGCAAAGAATGCTTTCAATCTAAAGCCTGCATGAAGTCAGTGACCGAGATTTGCCATAAGGCAACGGGAGAGATCGATGGGCAGCCTGTCGCTGTGGTTGACACCCCTGGCTTGTATGACACGACTCTGTCCCATGATGAAGTTAAACAGGAGCTTGTGAAATGTGTCAGCTTGTTGGCTCCTGGACCTCATGTGATCTTACTGGTGCTTCAGATTGGTAGATTTACACAGGAGGAAAAAGAAACTATACAACTGATCAAGAAGTTTTTTGGCAAGAGGTCACAAGACTTCATCTTTCTTATATTCACCAGAGGAGATGATCTTAAAAATCAAACAATTGAGAGATACATTGAAGCAGACAATAAAGACTTTGTCAAAGAACTGATCAGGGAATGTGGAGGAAGATACCAGGTCTTCAATAACAATGATCAGAGGAATCATGATCAAGTCAGAGAGCTGCTGAGCAAAGTAGAAACAAGGGTGAAGAAAAATGGTGGCGGCTGCTACACTTCTGGGATGTTCCAAGAGGCAGAGGCAGCCATACAGAAGGAAATGGGCAGGATCCTGGATGAAAAGGAAGACATCCAGAGAGAGACAATGGACCTTAAAAGAAAACATGATGAACAAATGCAAGCAAAGAAAAAAGAAATGTCAGAACTGAAAACCAAAAGTGAACGCCAAAGAGAAGTGACTGCAAAACAAATCAATGAAATTGAAGAAAACTTTAAAAAGGAAAAGGAAAAAATGAAGAGAGAGGATGAAGAGAGAGAAGTGGAGGAAAGGAAGACAAAATGGCTGGATGACATTCAACGAATCCAGTGGGAACAAAGTCTTGAAGCTGAGGGGAAAAGAACAGAATATGAAACTGAAACAAATACATTTGCTAAAAGACAGTCGATGATGAACAGAGAGGATCGCAGAAAAAAACAAGAGGCATGGGAAGAGGAACGAAGGGAATGGTGGGAGAATTGGTATCGAGAAGATCAAAAGAGACAACAAGAGGCACAAAGACAACTTAACAAACTCAAAGAAGAATATGAGCAGGCAATAGAAAAATATAACTACATAAGAATAGAAGATACCATCCAAAAAGAACAACAGGAAACAGAACTGACAGAACTACATGAAACCCTTAGGGACAATTTGTCAGCACTCAAGGAAACACATGAAGAGCACGCAAGAAAGCAAGCTGAAGAATTCAATGAATTCAGACACAAATATACGAAGGACTTTTCAGCTCTGGAGAAAAAGTATGTCAAGGAAGTAGATGACCTGAAGCTGCAGCACCAAGAAGACAAGAACTCGATAATAGAAAAACTGATCAAACACAAACCATATCGGAAAGACCTTGAAAGATTGAATGAAAAACAAGAGCAAGAAATGTTTGACTTGTCACTTTCTACACAAAACAAAGACAATCTGGACAAAGAAATCAGTGAACTAAAGACAAAACATGAGAGAGAAATAAATAACTGGATTCAAGAGCATATACAAAAAGCCACAGGAAAGGGCTGTTCCATTTTATGAGACGTTTTTCCTTAAGAAATGTCCCAACAGTGACAGTGACAGTTTTAAACTGAAAAACTATGATTTAAGATTTTTTTCTTTGTTACATTGGAGAATAATGTTGGCCAATGATAGTGTGTATTTGTATGTAAATGCAGAATAGTAAGGCTAAATGCGCACCATAAATGTCTAACCCAAGTAGCATTTATTACTGTTCACTAACTGTCAAGTTTAGTGTACACAAAACTAAGAAAAACCCAAACAGTCGTTACAAAAAAAAATTCTGTGCTTTTATTTTCTTCATTGTATGATTTATAAAGTGTCACCCTGTTTATGATTATGATCTGTCAAATATGCTGTCACATACATGTAAACAGACTGCAGGTTAGTAAAGACAAGTTTCATTAGCTGCAAAGTCTGTTCAGTCATTTAAAACATTACTTTTACTTCTTTTACGGTTCTTCTAAAAGTTAAATCTTAAAACTGACATTTATATGTTTACATTATAAAATGTATATAGAGATATTACAGCACATTTTAACCGTATTTGTCAAACAAAACATACAAATGTTTGTGAAACTAGTGTCAGAAACAAACAATGCATAAAGGTATTGATCATATATGTATTTTACTTTACTAAGATATGTGTACTTTTCTCATTTACATTAATGAAGTGAAGTATTACAATTCAATTGTACTTCCATTTTGATGAGGTAAACATGTTTTATGAAGGATTCTAAAATAAAATGTATCCTCTACATTACAGGTCTTAGACTCTAATTTCTGTCTTTGTCAATCACTACATGATTTACCCATATATCTTTTGTTTTGTTCACCACCAGTGCTAAATGACTTGAGTTAAGGACACGCCTGTGCTGAGAGCAGACAAGCCTGATAAAAGTCTTAACATGCCACAGTGTCCTGATCTCTGAGAAACTCTATGTAGCAAATACGTGTTTCTTAAAACAAGGACCAGGGCCTAGTCAAGTTTCTGAAACCAAGATGTCTACATGCACATACATAACTATATACTGCAAAAATCTCATAATAACCAGCTGATGTGCAAGTAACACACTTACATTTAAGCTCAAACTCACCACAGTTAAACCCACAATTTTAATTGCACTTGCTTTCTGTAAGATAGAAAGATAAAGCGAGACACTAATGCATGATAAGATAACATCAATCGTCATCAGCAGTCTATCAGTGTGTCAGTCTATCAGTCAACCATAGCCATTTCATTTCTTCATACCTGAACAGAGCTCTGTCTCACGAAGTCTGGTGATAAAAAGATGATCTCTGATATCAGTGTGTTGGTTTTACTTTCATTCTTGAGTTTTGATGAAGAGTGATACAACAAGAATTTCATCTTATTCAAATCTTAATGCATCAGCTCTATCAAATCCTCACACCTAAATGGCAAAGCAGGCCACAGGCCAATGTCCCAAAAAAGGCCCTTGACACTAGGGATGCCCCGACTGATTGACCACCGATCATGATCAGCCAATTTTCATTTAAAATGCGTGATGGGTTGATCGGCATTAATGCTCCTAGTCACCAATCACCTTAAGACCTGTCTTGTTTGTCCATGTACTGTCAGCGTCTTATCATGAAACAACCTTAAACTTACCACAGAGCAAAATGATTTTACTGAGTTTCAAACTGTGCTATTTGTGCTGTTAGAGACTGTGTAAAAAAATAAATAAAATTCTTTCAACTACAACACAGCATGTAAAGCCAGCATGTAGTCTTTTACCAACTTCTGCCGAGAGCCCACTGTCATAGGCGATTCCCCCAGATTGTACAACACAACTCTGTCCAATGATTAAGTTAAACAACGTGAAATGTATCAGCCTGTTGGCTCCTGGACCTCATGTGTTCTTAGTGGTGCTGCAGATCAGTCGCTGATTTAAAAAAAAAAAATCCATTATGCATATTAGGAAAAAATACAGCTATTAAAAGTCAATACGGAAAAGTAAGCTAGGTACAGCATTAATAATCAGTTTCAGAGTGGAAAGAGCAGAAAAAATTGCACACATCTGGAGAACAAGTGTCATCTACCTAACCTAAAATTAAAAGACCTAAAATTATATTTGATTTCAACAACCAGACCAGACCAGACCAGACACCAAACAGTTAAGTCATCAGTCAGTTATTCAATCAATTATTGTTGTTCCACTGTCTATAACAGCAAACCCTTCCTGTACAGAGACCCACCCTCTAAATCTACAGTACAAGCTACAGTATGTAAGATGAACTGATTTCAGTTTCGATCTTTTACTTTCCTGTATGACTCTGCTGAAGAATGACGCAGTAAGAAATTCAGCTGGTGAGTTCATTATGTATGACTTTAAAAATTAAAACTATGTGTAAATTCATAAGTGTCACAGTTTGTTATAAGAGTAAATGTGAAGTTATTTTGTTAGATAGTATATTTAATGCACATATTTATAAGTATCATTATTATTATTTTTAATTGAAGTCACCTGGGTTGAACTTTGTGTATTAAATGTTGTACTATATTTACTTTATTTGTTTTGGATTTTAACAACTGAATCACTACATAAATGTATATTATAGCATCATAAAAAATGTAAATTAAGCATAATTATATGATCTAGAAACATGGCTAAGTTGCTCCAAAAAAAGATTATTTATTACGGAAAAACTGTTTGATTTAATATTTAAGTATGACACAGCACTTCAGCCTTATTAAACAATGTTTGTAAATTTATAATAAAATTAAAAACATACATAACAAATAAAGGATGGCTCTGACAGCGACATGAGGCGATCCACTAAAAAGAAGATGTCTCTCTCTGTTGGATTTGTAAGAACTAAAACACTTCACAGTTCATTTGTGGTCAGTGAGCCCCGACTAGTAGTAATGTTTTCTACACTGCTTCACCAACGGTTATTGATGTTGGAGCTTAGTGAACCTGTGTATTTTTACAACTTCAGTGCCTGAATTCAGTCTCTTACCACTGTACCCAATTAATATTTATATTATATTTCACTGTCACCAGCTAATTTTCACTGGTTCATGCAGTGGGATTCTGTACTGTAAAGGAACAGCTGTCTTAAAGGAGACAAGCTACAACACGATCAGGCTGAGATGGATAAAACACAGCAGAGTACAATAATGAAAGGATCTGATTTTGATCTGCATTTTTTTATTAGCCATCGCCTGATACCGCTCTGCAGGATGTCTGTAGGATGACATCTCTATCCACTCTTTCTACTCAAGTTTTAGAAAGCTGACTACCCGCCCAGCAGCAAAGAACAAAGTAAACTGACTGGTTTCATAAAAAGAATAAAAATGTGACAGAAAGTAATCTATGATAGATCTGTAACCACTAAATTTTCTTTAAAAAATTATAGTTACTTGCCTTTCGTGTTATATAGCCACTGGTAGAAAGTTCCAATGAAAACTGTTGAGAGTGGAAGTACCCCAGGACATTGTGGAAAGAGATGGTATTTTGGATTAGTAATGTAAAGTTCTCAATGCTATAAGCAGCACAAACAACTTTCTGCTCATGTCTATTGAATTGGGGTGGAGATCTCAAATGTGCAGAAAAAAAATCTGTTAGGCTAGGCACCATGACATTTTTAACTTCACTTTCTTACACCCAAAAGGTACCTACAGTTTCTTCAGCTGAATTCTGACAAGTTACCACGAGGTGACACCATGGCAGCATCAGCAACTGCAGCATCTGGTAAGTTCTGGTAATCTTCCTTATCTAAAAATGTCCAATAGTAACCACCACACACATTTTCAGTCAGAGAACAAATGAAGTCCATCCTGAGAATATGGTTTTGATTTAAAGATTCAAAACTGCAGCCAAGTTGGTTAGTTAGTTTGGGTTGGAGTAACCCAGGATCAGAATTTTATGTGAAACCAACCTATTTAACAACTTAACACCTGAATTACTGTGATGAATTCGAAGAGGAGAACAACAATGTGCACCAAGTCATTCTGTGAATTTAAAATGCTTTTTTGTTGTTGTTTTACAGCATCTGAACTCAGAATTGTGATTTTTGGAAAGAGTGAAATTATAAAGACAATAGTAACCAACTTCATCACAGGGAAAAAAGATTTTATGAAACTATCTGAAAAATCAACAGGAGCTCAAGGAGGTTGGTTGAAAATAACTCAAATATCAACCGATGGAGAGCTGAAAAAAAAAACATTAACAGTAATGAAAACCCCAGATGTCTTCAGTTTGCATTTGGATAAAGTGAGACACGAGATGAAGAATTGTGTGGCTAATTGTCTCCCAGGACCAAATGTTCTGCTGCTGTTGGTGAATCCTTCTGATTTCACTGAAGAGGACAGAAAAAAAATAGAGAATATCCTGAGTGTCTTTGGTCAAGATGCTTTTAAACATTCAATGGTCATCTTAACACATAAAGAGGAGGGAAAGAATTCAGCAGTGGATAAACTCACACAAAACTGCAGACGAAGGCAGTACAAATTTAACTTTGATAAAGAAGAACTAATAGATAAGATGGAGAAGATAGTGAGTGACAACAGGAGAAAATATCTAAACTGCATTGATTGGGCTGATCTTATGACCACACCCAAATCTTCAAATCCAAATCCTCCTCTGAACTTAGTGTTGTGTGGGAGATTTGGAGTCGGGAAGACTTCAGCAGCCAACGCTATTTTAGGAGAAAAAAAGTTTGGTCCACCTGCCAACTCAGAGTGTGTTAAACATCAGGGAGAGGTGAGAGGACGTCAGGTTTCCCTGGTGGAGCTTCCTGCCTTGTATGGAAAACCTCAGGAGGAAGTGATGAAGGAATCACTCAGGTGTATCTCCCTCTGTGATCCTGAGGGCGTCCATGCCTTCATCCTGGTCCTAGCTGTGGATCCCCTCACTGATGAAGACAAGGGAGAGTTAAAGACCATCCAGAACTCATTCAGCTCTCGAGTCAATGACTTCACCATGATTCTGTTCACTGTGGAGTCAGATCCTGCAGCTCCAGCTGTTGTTGACTTTATAAGAAAGAGCAGAGACATCCAGGAGCTGCTTCAGAGCTGTGGAGGAAGATCTGTTGTTCTCAACATCAAGAACAAACATCAGATCTCTGAGCTGTTGGAGGCTGTGGAAAAGATGAGAGCTGAAGGATCCAGATGCTTCACAAAGGACATGTTCACCAAGGCTCAGATGGAGAAGATTACAAGACTCAATCTTCAATCTGAACTACAGAAAGTGAAACAGAGGAGTGGGATGGAAGATGAAGATCACAGTCAGAGCAGAGAGCCTCTCAGGATGGTGCTGATTGGGAAGACTGGCAGTGGAAAGAGTTCAACGGGAAACACCATTTTAGGAGGAGAATATTTTGAATGTAAATGCAGCCAAAAGTCTGTAACCGAGTTTTGCAAAAAAGAATCAGGAGAGATTGATGGACGGCCTGTTGTTGTGGTCGACACCCCCGGCTTGTTCGATACAACTCTGTCCAATGAAGATGTTCAAGAGGAGCTTGTGAAATGCATCAACATGTTGGCTCCTGGACCTCATGTGTTCTTACTGGTTCTGCAAATTGGCCGCTGTACAAAAGAGGAAAAGGAAACTGTGGGAACTGATCAAGAGGGTTTTTGGGAAGAATTCAAGTGACTTTATAGTCATCATATTCACAGGAGGAGACAAGCTGAAAGGTCGACCATTTAAGGATTACATAGATGACTGTGATGACTTTGTCAAAAAACTGATTCATGACTGTGGAGACAGATACCTTTTCTTCGATAATGAAAGTCAGAAAAAACGCACACAAGTCACTGAACTTTTGACCCTGGTTGAGACAATGATAAAGAAAAATGGCGGCAACTACTACACAAATGAGCTGCTCCAAGAAGCAGAGGCAGCCATACAACATGAGGTGAAGAAGGTTTTAAAAGCCCAAGACGAAGAGATGCAGAGGGAGAAGAGGGAACTTGAGAGAAAATATGAGGAACAAGTGCAAGAAATTAGAAGAAAAATATTAGAACGGAGAGCAAAGATTGAAGAGGAGATAAAACAAAGAGCAAAACAAATTGATGAAAAAGAAGAAAACATCAAAAGGGAGCGTGAGAAAGGAAAAAGAGAAGAGAAGAGAAAAGAGGATGAAAAGAAGTGGAAAGAGAAAGATGAAAATAATGGAAAGGGGTGGGAACAGAAAGGTCAAGCTTTGAAACAAAAAATAAAAGCAAAATCTAAGTCGAAAGAGAAGACTGGTATAGAGCTGGAGCAGAGTAGAGAAGAGATGAGAAAACAACGAGAAGCTTGGGAGAGTGAACGACAAGAATGGTGGGCGAACCGTCATGAGGAATATAAAAAGAGAGAAGAGGAGCGAGAAAAGTATGAGAAGGCAAAGGAAGAAGAGAATAGAAGAATACAAGAGGATCAGATGAGAAAACTGTTAAAAGACCATACCAGAGAAATTGAGAATATTACAAGGAAATATGAATCAGAGGCCCGAAAGAAAGCTGAAGAAGTCAATGATTTCAAACAAAAATACAAAACCGACTTTGCTACTATGATGATGAAAGTAGAAGCTCAACAAAAACACAGAGATGGGATATTTGAACAGTTGATGAAAAACAAAGGATACAAAAAGGAATTTGACAAATTGAAGAAAAAGCAACAACAAGAAATGAGTGAGTTGCAAAATAAAATTTCTACTCGAAACAAAGAAGATCAGAAAAAAGCAACTGATGCTCTAAAGACAAAACACGAGGAAGAAATCAATGACTGGATACAGGAATGTGTAAAGAAAGCCAGTCTAAAATGGACTTGTTGCATTTTATGAGATGCCACAACAGAAAAGTTTCGGCTCTGACACGTTTTTATCATAGTTTTTAGTATCAAAGAATAAAAATACCAAACAGGATGTTTTTAATGATACATTAAGTATAATATTGGCTTATTACTAATATACACCCAGGGTTCTTATTAACTCCACATACTTCTATTGTTCTTTTCAACCAATGTCCAAAGTTCAGTGAGAAATAACGTAGTAAGTTTGCTTTAAATTAATTTTCAAAAATTGCTGTAGATATTTTCTTATTGTTGAACACGCAGTTACAGTTAAATTAAGTTGTGTTTCATTTTGTGTGCATTACTGAAAATAATTCTGTTCTAATACTTCTAAACTGTAAATACAAGTCTTTGCTCAGTTCAGTGTGTAGGTGTAAACAGACATGTCATGTTGGTTATGCAGGTCTCAACTGCTGGAAGGTGTGTTTAGTAAAATCAAATGTTTTTGTTTATTTTTGTGCAGTTTTTATTTCAAGATGTTGGAAACCAGTAAAGGACCAAGAGAGATTATATCTTTACAATGATATTTCCTTGTTTTCTCTATACCTAAGTAATATATATCATGACAAGTATTACATGTTAACAAAATGAAAGGCAGGAAAGTTTCACATGATGGAAAAAAATGAGACTGTGCCATATGTTAATTTTATTTTACTTAGTGACTGATGCCAGTAAATATAAGGATCTTGTTGATTTTTATCTTCTTTTTTATTATCATGTTTGTTATTACAAATGCTTAATACTGTATTTAGCATGTTTTTATTTTTGTTTCTTGGTAGGAGAGATGCTTTATTAGCCATTAATCTAAAACTTGAAATGTATACTGTGTGTTATCTTTGGGTTTTTTTTTATCTATCGTAATAACAATAACAACAGTAATATCATTAAATCAAAACTGATCAAAGATGGATGAACAAAGTTTTCCAAATGCTGCCAGGCTCCTTTGTGGGTTGGAGCTGATATTTGTCTATTGTGAGTATGTTCTGTTTTTGTGGCAGCATGCAAAACGTTTGGGAGAAGAAATAAAACAATGTCTGTTTTACTCGCTTTGTCTGCTATGACGAGTAGCTAATGGTCTCTAAAAGAAGATAACTTTAACAAACTTTATATAGATATTTTCAATTCTTTATAAATACTAAACATAATACGTTAATTTTACAATACACAATTTCCACAATTGTGAGAAATGGATTATTCAGCCCTGCCCAATTAGAGTAACAGTCCAGCTCAGCTGCGGTGCATCCTCACCACACTGAACTTCTATAAAATTTACAGTCCCATGTTTTACCTGTAAGACCCATGGTTTAATGCCTTTGATCATCATCTGAGAAAACATCATGTCTTCACAGTCAAAGAAATAAAAGTGAGTCTTTGTCAGCGCAGCACAGAGCATCTCCTGGTGTGGATCTAGACAGCTCTGTCAGACCAAGTTCCAGTCACACTAAACGGCAGTAGAGGAGGTAATACCGGCATCTGCTTCAAAAGTTAATTATGATTAACACTGATTAACTCTTTAGTATTCAGCTTCATTATTATTTTTTCATTTCTTATTTTTCTGTAAAGACAAAGGTGTATTTTAGCCATTCAGAGTGTTTCTGAACAGTAAGCATACAGTGGATGTTACACCATGTTGGATGGAGAGAATCAAATTACTCATTCAAAAATAAATGATTGATTAGAACCATAACACGCCTTGTGATTTATGCAGGATAAAATCGTAAACTGAATACACCCCTTTTCATTCAAATCAAAAAGGTACTGGGGTATTCTTGTGAACAATCTTTTCGGGGTACACCCTGGACAGGTCGCCAGTCCATCGCAGAGCAAACACATATAGACAGACAACCATTCACACTCACAGCCACACCTACGGTCAATTTAGAATAACCAATTAGCCTAGTCTCCATTTGCATGTCTTTGGACTGTGGGAGGAAGCCGGAGTACCCGGAGAGAACCCACACAGGCACGGGGAGAACATGCAAACTCCACACAGAAAGATCCCGCGACTGAGCTGGGACTTGAACCCGGAACCTTCTTGCTGTGAGGCGACTGATTGATCAATATGACAAAAAAATATTGTGATAATATTTTTGGCCATACTGTCCAGCCCTACTACACAGCACATGTATTTTTTCACACTTGAACAATCGAGGACACTTTTGAACAACATGTTTCCACCAATTGTCAGCCAGAGACTTAAAAAAAAACTTGTTCTTACCTGTACTGTACAACCATCATGTTCTGCTCCCCACAGTGTCTGGCACAGCGGATGTACCTCATCCAGCTGGATTTACTGGGATCATTACCATCAATAAAGTGCTGTAACGTCCCCTCTGCATCGTAGATCTGGAACACACAAATATACAGCACCAGAGTTAGTACAAGAGCAGTATACACAGGTAGAAGTGCGCTCATGACGACTGTCTGTAATCACCTGGATATCTGTAGGACATTAAGGTAAGACATATAGTGATGTTATTTCAAGAGTCTTCTTCTAATTTTAAGGGGAATTACAGTAGATGCGTTTAAATCTTGTGACTGCAACTACTGTAACAATCATTATGGATTGGATGGATGGAACAATTTGTTAAATTTGATCAACATCCATCATTTACTTTAACCCAAACTCTATTAGTTTCAATACCTGTGCACATGGTGACATCTTTAAATTCTTTGTTTTGTCAATCCAACTGTCCAAACCCTGAAGATATTTAATTTACAGTCACATCTTCACATCTGAGAAGCTAGAACCAGCAAATGTTTGACATTTTTGCTTGAGATGACAAACAATTCTTTCAGTCAACATTGCTTAATAAACTAACAGTTAACGTGTTACAACAGAAATATTTAGTTAAAAACTTAAATTTTCTCATTAAAAATACATCACATCTCATCTCTGAAGACATTTTAAGATAAACTGCTTTTAAATTATGCTTAAATCAAGTTTTATAATGATCCTAACAACAGCAACAGTGTCCTCAATCAAGTTATAAATCAAATTATGAAGCTTCAGATGTTCAACATTAATATAAAATATTTTAATTATTCTCTGTCTGAATGAGAGACCTATGCATCATGAATCAACCAGTGTGTTTTACAGGCACTTGCAGTAAACCTTGTTTTTCTACATTTTAATCTAGTAGTGTAGCAAATAAGGTAAGACATACAGTACTGTGCAAAAACTTTAGACCTATCACACTGTACCAGACAGGAAGCATCTGATTGGTCCCAGATTCACTGTGCAGCAGGATAACAAGCCAAAACATACAGCAAGAGTCATAAATAACTATCTATATGAATAACTAGGCCTAGATTTGCAGATTCCACCATTTAAAAGAATTTCCAGGTCACACAATCTATTAGGACACAGCCAGTAAATAAAACTGCAACTGGTGCAACTGTACCATCTTTTGAAGTTCAGGTTTCTTTTTATCAAGTGTAAATACAAATTAAATGCATTATTCATCCAAATGCCTACAGTTTTTACAGTTTTAACTGATGGACTCATATTAAAACGGTTGTTGATGCTGTTAAGTCATGTTTACAACTTAAATTCATTGCAGCAGTTAATGCTAATTATTTGTCTGCATTATCAGGGAGTCACTAAATCACACTGAGAACAAAGAAAACTGCAACATACTCGTTTTAATGGCGCTAACGTCGAGCTAATTAGCTAACAACGACCGAACGATCAGTACTCTAGAGTGAGCCCCATTAACTTAATACACATTTATCTGAGAGTAGAACAAAACAGCATATCGACCAACATTGAACTTTAATTATTCTAACCACACAGGGGCTCTTTAGATTACCAACGTGTAAACGACAGCTAACAAGCAGCTAGCTAACCTGTTTTCACCCGACCGTTTCACTCGGAGAGGCACCGCCATCTTGTGGTGAAACTTGAGCACGTTTTTAAGCAGTAATGTTGTATCACGGAGCAGTACGGACACGCCGAATATAATTTAACAGCTAATTAGTTCGAGTATTACAACTACTTTCGGGTTGGAGGCTAAATAAAGTACGTCTAAACGAGTAAATGTCCGCAACAAACTTGACCAAGAAGAGCGCGTCCAAACGACACTTCACCTGTATATCACTCCGCGCTATTCTTAATTACTACATTACCAGCTGCAGGCGATGTGCGCAGCGTTAAGTAGTTCCTTCTATCAAAAGTGACAAGTCAAAATAAATCTCAACAAAAGAAAAAATATATGTAGATCTACACTTGCATGTTTAGCAGCTGACCGTATTGTATAAATGCATTTTACCTGATTTTATGGATTATAGCTGATTATCATACAGGACTATTATACTGGAGATTGAACACTGTACTATTCTGTGCATATTAATCATGTTGTGCATATGAATCTGTCCAGGGGCAACACATGAAAAATTATCCTCTAGACAAACTACAGTTGATTTATTCTCCAGTTAATTGATTATCATTGTTCCTGTCAGATGTGTTTTTATTTATTTACATACAACAGAGAAACTGGACAAACTGAGGTAAAGAAATTGGACGTGACATTGGAAAATGTAATTTAAAAAAAATAACATTGGCAATAAATAAAACGTAATGGACTTTAAAAATGGAAATTATTATGTTATGTATGGGCAAACTGTGCAACAGTAATAATTATTCTTTAATGCATTCATTTATTTATTTATTTTATTTGCGATTGTTTTTGTGTTTTTAATGTTTGTTATCGGCTCATCTTTTCTGAGAAACATTCACATGTAATTTCATTCATATGGCTCCAGTATGTTTTCTCATTTCTTCAATGTAAAAACAGACATTGTATATAAATGCATTAGGACACATTAAAAATCTGAGAGAACAGAGGGGAGGACAGTCAGATGTTTAACTGCTGAGGAAGTGCAGTCTCCTCTTAAAGTTACAGATCTTAAATCATATGAGATTTCACTGCCATGTTAAGGATATACAGTATGTCATGACACCAGTAAGTCCACCTTAAACTGGATAAAAGTTACACAGGTGTCACTGGTCTCACTTCAGGTATAATATAATGTAACCTTCAGTTAAATAAGATTTTGTTCCAGAGTGTATTTATACCCAAAAGTTATTGATGAACTAAAACTGTAAGCACTATAGGAATATTTATGATAAAGCAAAGTCAAAATCTGTTTATTTCTAGAGATTCATCACATAATAGTGTGATAATGTTTCACTTTAAGGTTTTAAGAACGAACCTCTGCAGCTGAAAATGACGACGAGTTTTGCACTTGCAGCTCAGACAAAAAGAAATAACTCCGGTTGATTTGAAATGTTTTAAACAAGCCTCCGCGACAAATCATTATCCTCTCCTCTCCGCAGTCAGGCCTTAGCTGTGATTATTACGGAGCCTGCTGGGTGTTAAACGTTATACAAACCTGATTTACACCTGCTTAAAAGCCTCGCCGCTCCGTCTGCCAGCGCCTCGGCCGTAAAAACAAATTCTGAGGTCTAAAAATACTTTTTCAGAGGGTAGCGCATGAAACAAGCTGCAGGAACGTGAAACATAAACCAAACAAGACTCCATTTAAAGAAAGAAAGAGGAAGAGGTGTAAAGATCTGTCCCAACAACAGCTGAGGAGAGTGAAATAAAACTTTCTGTTATGATCTCCAGACTTCCTTTAGTGAGGCCATAAGTTCCTCTTATACACATGAAATATTAAAATCTAATGGTCTGATTACGATTGAATCTTCACATTCCCCTGAGAAACAATGCCTTTGATTTTAATGACCCCATGACCTCTTCTCTAGTGCCCCCTACAGGACAAGCGTGACCTTACCATAGTGTTGGTGAGGCTAAAAAGAAAAACAGTGAAATATTTGATGTTGTCTTGAACTGATGAGGTAGATTTGTCTCAGTGTGAGAGCTTATGACCTGTAGCATCAATCAGCCATGTAAACTGGACTTTTCAAAGTAAAAATAAAAATCTTTGGCATCTTCAAAACCAACTTATTAATAAAAACAATTAAAAAGTACTAAAATAAATCAACACAGATCTTAACCAGCGATCACACAACAAGTCGAACTCCCTCAGCCTCCGTCTGTGTTCATCATTAATCCATCCCTCCATCCGTCCGTGATGCGGAGTGACTGTATTGAGGAGGCGTTGAGTGTGTTTATAAGGTGATGACCTGAGCCAATAGCCGGCCTCTCTGTTGTCCATACAGCCAACAAACAATCGATGCAGTAAATGACTGCCTCATCTGTTACTCTCTGCACGTGAGCGCTCCAACGTCCGTCTGTCTGTTTCATCCTCTTAACACACATATTATGACTTTATATTGTTTATTACTCAGAGTGTTGTTTTTTCACACACTGATCTTCATCCACAGACTTTTAAATAACTTGCAATCACTGTTTTTTTTAATGGCTGCATTTGTATCGTGCTTTTATCCAAACCTGGTGTCCTCATAAACATGGCAGTGTGAACGTGTGTGTTCCCTGAATCCTGCAGCTTTCTAATGAAACTCCTCCACTCTGCTGTTGTTTAAAGCTTTTGTTACTCGCAGCCATTTGTCACTGACGTCTGTTTAAACAAATCACGGTGCGTTTAACAGCCTCCCGCGTCGCCCTGCTCCAGCTTCACTCTGCAGGGTGGGCCGTCAGCTGAAACCTCTGCAGCCCAAAACTTAACCAAAGCCAAAGTAACTCGCCTAAAGTTACTGAGTTTTAAATGTTAATGTGGCCGTGAAGTTCATCCATCATTCACCTGAACTGTGGAACACCCCACCAAGATTTATCTTATATTAGAGAGGAGGGGACATTCAAAACATATCTGTTCAATTTAGCTTTTAGAGACTTCCCCGGCTTAACTTCCTTTCTCCATTTATATTTGTCAGAGCACTTTGAGCTGCGTCCTGAGCATGAAAAGCGCTTTACAAATAAAGTTTATTATCATTATTATTATTGCATTAGTATAGAGTCTGGGCACTGACTCTAACAGTGGTCAAACCTGAGGGGTCTCCATATATGATCTACAGTCACCTGTCACCAGTGTTGGGGAGTAACTAGTTAGTATTATATAATTAAATTACAAAATAGCTGTAATTGTAATCTGTTACATTAAATGACTAATTACTAAGGAGTTAAATCTGATTATATCGTCTTCAGTATAAATCTGATCTGTGGAGCACGACGTTGATTCTGTTGCTTTGCATCTTGTGGCCGAGCAGAAACGTCGTCTGCTGGCGTCGGTGTGGACGACAGACAGGTGACAGGTGAGAGGTCTAACAACACTCACTGTCTTGATTCAGTTTCATTATTTCTGCAATCTGTATATCTTCCTCTGATTCACTTCTGAATGTGCCAACATGAAGTATGAATAAAAATCAGTTGCTGTGCTTTAAAAATTAAATGCGTAAATAAAAAACGTCAAACATAAATATCTATTTACGAGTATATATTGATCGATTTAATAATTATTTGTGAATTTGTGAATTTTGTCATGAGATTTTGTGGTTTTGATTCGTTGATAAAAACTGGGCCACGGAGCCACCTGAGCGTGACCTGCCGCTGACTGCACAGTCAAACGTCCCGGTCTCTCGGACCAGCAGCTGCTTTCTCGCCTGATGCTGTTCTGTCAAAGGCGTTTCGGCCGCCTGTGTTTATCCAATCCATCGCCACAAAATTCCATCTGCAAGACAAACGGCCAAATATAACATGTTGTTTAGTTCAACAGACAGAAAATGTTGCAAACACTGCCGGGCCGCCGGCCTCGCTTCACAGCTCCGCCTGTCATTTTTCCATCTGAGAACAACAATCATGACAAAACTGGATTTGGTTTTTTTTTTTTTTGTTACAGCTTCAGTTTCTTAAAGCTCAATAAATTCTCCTTGTTTGACCTTCAGTTTGTCTGGACTGACGAGGCTTTCAGCACCGCACTGCTTCATATTCACACTCAGACCACACATCACAAGAGCTGCTGCAGGAGGAGGAGGAGGAGGGGCCAAGAGGAGCAGGAGGAGGGGCCAGGAGGACCAGGAGGAGGAGGGGCCAGGAGGACCAGGAGGAGGAGCAGGAGGGGCCAGGAGGAGGAAGAGGAGCAGGAGGAGGGGCCAGGAGGAGGAGGAGCAGGAGGAGGGGCCAGGAGGAGGAGCAGGAGGAGGGGCCAGAAGGAGCAGGAGGAGGAGCAGCAGGAGCAGGAGGAGGGGCCAGGAGGAGCAGGAGGAGGAGCAGGAGGAGCAGGAGCAGGAGGAGCAGGAAGAGCAGGAGCAGGAGGAGGGGCCAGGAGGAGGAGGGGCCAGGAGGAGGAGGAGGAGGAGCAGGAGGAGCAGGAGCAGGGGCCAGGAGGAGGAGGAGGAGGGGCCAGGAGGAGCAGGAGGAGCAGGAGGAGGGGCCAGGAGGAGGAGGAGGAGGGGCCAGGAGGAGGAGGAGGAGCAAGAGGAGGGGCCAGGAGGAGGAGGAGGAGGGGCCAGGAGAAGTAGTTCATCATGAAACTAATCAGCAGATTCATCAATGATAAAAACGAATCGTTAGTTGCAGCTCTATCGGAGATGAACTGCTGTAGAAATGTTGAAGAGTGAAGCCGAGGCGACGCCTTCAGACGAGTGTTGACTGTCCAACAAAGACCCAGACGTTCAGTTACAATGATGTAAAACAGAAAAGCAAATATTTGGGATTTTAATCAACTGTCAGAATAGTTGACCATTCATTTTCTGTCAATAAATTCAGCTTTAATAAGAAATCAAATTCTGCTTGAGCAGAATCTGGTCACAACAATAAAAGCGGACAATAAACAATAAAGCAAACAATAAACTCTGTTCAAACCTGCTGAACTTTAGTTTAAATTCAGGTGGAAAATGTGTCATTTCTTGGTTTGAAAATAAATAAATTGATGCACAAGATGTTTTCACAGTGCAGTTAAAATATAATATAATATAAGAGGTTAAAATTAAAATTTGAACTTACTAACAAAATAGTTTTTAATAAGCTAATGTGAATGTGTTAAAGTAAGTTCAGTTCATGAGGAAGTTACAGAGAGAAAATGTGATTATTCAAGTTTTTACAGAGACTGAAGTGAAAGACGTCAGAGTGTCTTACATTTACAAGAACCAGAGGACTGGAGGTAAGAGGAGAGGATTATCTCTCTCTCTCTCTCTCTCACACACACACACACACACACACACGCACACACACAAAGTGACGGCCTGTGTGTGTTTTTAAGAGGGTGGATTACTGCTCTCTCTTTCAGTCATTGATCTCTGCTGTCATTGCTTCACTTACTGCTCTGTCACACACACACACACACACACACACACACACACACACACACACACACACACACACACACACACACACACACACACCGATTTATGTATTTGCAGTTGTTTATGTTCATTGCTGCAGCTTTCCTGCAAATGTCTCTCTTTTTTAAAATCTGTCGTTAGAAAGATGAGAAACAACCAACAGGTGCGACGTTTCTCCGCCTGAGGAGTTTCTGCTTCTCGTGTTTGTTCAGGAAATAAATATTTAGACAAAATAAAGAAGAAAACAGCAAAAATGAATCTGAATCAGATGTTTGACAAACAGCTGTTACATGAACAAACATGTAGTTCCCTTTGGTCAGAGCCTGGCTACCTGTTATCCTCTGTATGCTATGCTAAGCTAAGCTAAACTAAGCTAAGCTAAAATAAGCTGCAGCTGCTGGTGGTAGCTTCATGTTTAACACACAGACATGAGTGTACTGATCTTTACTGAAATGTGTGTGTCTGCTGAACACACACTCTTCTGACTGACGACTGTCAGAGAGCGATCTGCACAACCTCAACCAACAGCTGAGTGTGTGTGTGTGTGTGTGTGTGTGTGTGTGTGTGTGTGTGTGTGTGTGTGTGTGTCGGAAAGTGTGTCTGAAATTTACTGACACTGTTTTGACCTTTTGACCTTATTACAGAGAGTAAATCTTCTCCTTGTCTGAGCCGAGCACACGCTGAAGAGATACGCTGTGTGTGTGTGTGTGTGTGTGTGTGTGTGTGTGTGTGTGTGTGTGTGTGTGTGTGTATGTGCAGACAGGAATGTGCTTCAGTTATCAGTTAAAAACACTTAACTGCAGCTCTGAAGCGACACTGGCATGTAAATGGCTGCTTCACCATCGGAGGACGATGTGTGTGTGACGAGTGTGTGTGTGTCTGAAATGTGTTTATCACTGGGTGTGTGTCAGTAGGTCACTAATGCAGCTGTGAGTCATCATGTCCGAGGGTGTTACAACACTTTCTCACACACACACACACACACACACACACACACACACACACACACACACACACACACACACACACACACACACACACAGTGTATCTGAAGATGCTGGAAGACGATATTTGTATTTTTACATTTTAGGATTTCCATGAAAAGTCTCTTCTTCTTCTTCTTCTTCTTCTTCTTCTTCTTCAGTCCAAATCCTGTAAAACTGTTCCTGAGAGCCGATCAATGCCGCACGCTTCTGTTCTACAGCTAATCAATGAAACTCCACTAATTCTACTGTTATCTGCTCTCTTCATCGGCCTCCTCCTCCTCCTCCTTATCTTACCATGTCTCCTCCTCCTTCCCCTCTCACTGCCTCCTCCTCTTCATCTCCTCCTTCCTCTTCCTGATGTAACCGTGCTTCATCCTTGTCCTGCAGGTGAACTGATCACGTGATTCTTCTCGTGGTCGTCCGTCTGGATGTTAGATCCTCTGTAGCCACAGGCTGCGTTCGGTTAAATAAAACCAGAATGAAGCCCGTCTGTGACGTGCTGGTGTTCACTCCTCCAGCTCTCTCCGTTTTCTTTAACACAGCCTGACGTTGAGGGCTGACATTTTTCAGCAGTAAGCCTCATAAAGCGTGCCGCCATCACTGCCATCAACGCCGCTGCCGCCGCCGTCATGCCCAAGAGCAACAGTCTGGGCCTCCACACGGAGCATCTGAGACGGCGCTGTCAGCCCACTCATAAATCAGAGGGGTAATAATCGTTCGGAGAAACAGATAATATTTGGATAACCGACCCCGATTCACCTCAACGTCGACAGCGGGGAGTTCAGTCTGCTGCTTTCTCACACAACGAGGACCAGGGAGGACGCCACCACCACCACCACCCGCCCTCCCCTCCAGACGGAGGTACCACCACCCACAGGACCGCAGCAACACCACCAAACTGAGCAACCACCCACAATCCATCTGGTTCACCTGTCCTCCCGCCACACGGTTCAACCTCCGTTGGTCTCCAACCATCAGCCCATCACCATCCGCCCGACCCAGCGACCGCCGTCGTATCTCGCCCACCACCTTTAGCGCTGACTGAAGTTTTACTCGTGACATTGATCCGAGGTCGAGGCTGAAAGTCGTGATCAATGAACGTCTTTAAAACGCAAACCATGTGTTTTGTTTTTTTGTCTTGATTTGGTTTTTACACTTTGCGTCCTTCATCTTTCGTACATCGTCTTCTCCGCTGCTCGTATTCCCTCTTTCATCTTTCCCTCTCCCAGGAAATACATCATATTACGTAACACCAGCCCTCACTTAAAGAAGTGTTCACACTTTGCAAAAATGTCCTGAATTTACAAAATTTACCAAAAAATACTTTCAAAAAATAGTGTTTTTTAAAAAAATCTAGAGGTTATAAACTCAAACTGATCCTTCTCCTAGTTTTAGGACGAGGAGGATAAAGACAGGAAGTTCTTATAGAACAATGTTTGAAGAACGTGGTTAAAAAAGTGGGAGGAGCGTCAGAAAGAAGGAATGACCGTGGGCGCCGTGATGAACTTTCAAAGTCGGTGTCAAACCTGTGACACGAAGAGCACATGTAACCGTTTGTACTGAAGCTCCTACAGTCGCCAACACAGGAGAGGAAACAACCGGCGGCTCCATCGCTGTGTAAACACACACTGATCAAACACACGTTCACTCACACACACTCACACACACACACACACACACACACTCCGTGTTATTCCAACACCAAGGTGCCGATGGAAAACCCCACTCTTTGTTCTCGAACCCCTGCGGTTACCATGCCTACAGGGTGATGTCACACAGCGCGAGAAATGAACTGAGTTAACCCGACTCACCGAGTGGGTTTAACCAAACAGCGCCGGGCTGCAGGGCGGTTTTGCGGTGACCACGGTCTGACCTGAGACTCACATGACCCCCCCGGGACCTGAGCAGAGTTTACGCCTCAAAATCTACAACAGAAGACGATGGAGAGATCAGCGAGACCCGACGTCCCCGCGCCCCGAGGAGCGAACACGAACCACGCCGGGTCTGATTCACATGGGTCCACCTCGGTGCCGGGTCTGGTCCTGATACAGATCTCTGCTCTGTTCATGGTTTTGTTTGGACAAGACAAAAGATGAGAGTGACCAGGAGGCAGGCGGCCATGTTGGCTTCAAAGGTCTCACTGTGTCACATGCTCCTTCATCCTCACGGACACACACACACACACACACACACACACACACCGTCCTGCTGCCACAAACACTCCACCAAAATGTGGATTCATCCGCCACTGAAAATAGTCCCCTCAAAAAATGCAGAATTCCCTTCTGTTTGTTTGATAAAAACCAGAGAGCAGCTGTTTTAGGAACTCGCCCAGTTATTTGAAATGAATTATATTAGTGAAGTGTTTTTAAATATGTACATGTTGAGTAGGAGCCACTGGACCTGAGGCTGGAGGCGACAGACAGGGTCGACACGTCACAAAGTGCTTAGGTATGGACGAACACAGCGGGTGAAGGTGGGTGAAGGTATTGCAGGTGTGGCGACAAAAATTCAATTATAAAAAGTTTTTACATATATAGATATATAGATTATTGTTTTTAATGTTTTAAAACAAAACGATCTTCACAAAATGTTTAAAAACTCCTTGTATTGTTTTTTTTCATCGCTGTGATAAGACGATGATTCAAACTTTTATGACGTCACTGCCGGACCACATCAAACACTCGTTATCCCAGTCGGATCAAAGTGAGATCAAAGAGTCAGAAAGGACAAAGAGTCCAGACACAGAGGCTGAATCACCAAGTGGCCCACCATCGAATAAAAATAAAAATACTGAGTTCAGTCCAGACGCTTCCTACACGTTTCCCTGCTCCTCCAGTCCAATCCTGGATGTTCAGTCGTGATCATTAAAATAAGAAGTGCTCTGAGAACTTATTATCTGGCCTCTGTATTGTAACACGGTCGAATCTGGGGCGTCAACATTTTTGAGTTTTTCAAGTGGGACAAGAGTGAGAAAAGGATGGGAACCTCTTGACTAATTTTCATATCTTTGACTGTTTGTGCTCCGTGACATTACAATAATCCTGTTTGCTGCAGTCGTTACATCACTTCTTTCACCACTCAGCAGAAGCTGCCGACAGCACTTGGACTAATTTCACAATAAGAGCTTTGTCTCACTGTATCCTCCAGTCTCCAGCTCTCAAGTCTCTTCAGATAAAGTGAAAACCCATTGAACCGCTGCATCATATCGATGCGGTCATTGCGCCTCAAGCAACAGGAAACCGAAACACATAATCTGACATAAAACCATCAACGATTACGTAATAAAAGCCAGAATACAGACGTTTAAACGGCCATGAAACACTGACATCAGTCAAGAAAACATTACAGAGGCTTTACTGGACGCTGCGACCGCAGACCAGTGAAAACACAAAGTCAATGGGAAATCTGTGGGGAATAAAACAGGGATCTGCTGACGGACAGACGGACAAACACGACCGAGCAGCAACAGCCAAGTACAGACGGACGACTGTGATTCAGTTACAAGAAACAGAGAAAGAAAATAGTTTTATCTGTCTCATAATGCAAAAAGCCAAGATACCAACAGGCGCTCTGGAATTTTCTGAATCCTCATGTGTCTCATCATCATCCCACACTAACAAAATATTTAGCCTCAAACTGTGCGGCTGAAGTTTTCTCTCTGAAGTCACATGTTTGGAGCTGTTTTCTCTGACTCGGCGCTGACAGCTCGTCCTCTCTCAGATCTGTCCAGGAGGAAAACTCCCGTAAAAAAAAAAAAAAAAAAAAACCCCGCAGGACGAGGTCAGAGCCTCGATGTCAGGACGGGTCTCGTGTTTTCACTGCACATTCTTTTCAATCAAGACGGCCTCGAGGTTCGGACCGGGAGGTCACCGGTTCGAATCCTCTGGAAACATCCAGGCAGGGAAAGACTGAGAAACGGCCTCAACGAGAACTGTCAAACAAGTGGGAAGTATTTATTTGGCTTTGACTCGATTAAGATTTTACTTCTTTCACTAGGAGAGATTTATTTATCTACATATATATCTATATATATATATATATAGATATATATATATATATATCACACGAGATAAATAAATAAATAAATATATATATATTTACTTGACTACATTTTGATGCAAATTCATTTTAAACAGTTTCCAACTATAAAATTGTCTTTATCATTGATTAATGTGCTGATTCATTTTCTTTACATACACTTCTTCTGTGTTTTATTTGAAGTGTTGATCCATCAGAAGATATAAAAACCATCTCAGTGTAGTTTTACATCTCCTCTCTCAGGCTTCTCTCTGCAGCTCTAGTAACAACAGGTCGGTGAGCCAATCAGAAGAGAGGAGGCTCTGAGCCTCTCTTCTGATTGGCTGACTGTTTTCTGAGTGATCCAATAAAAATAAAGCAGATTTCAGGTAAAAACACTGAGAGAAACCAAATCCTGCAAGGTTTGGATGGTGGGTCCAGGTGGGCGGGGCTTGGTGACTGCTTTGTTGTGACATCACAAAGTTCCAGAAGTCCTGACGGCTGGTTTTAAGGCTCAGTTTCTGAATACAGGCTGTGTGCATTTCTCTGTGGACTGAGGCTTTGATACTTTCACAGTATTAATATAGAAGCTAGAGCTGATCTATAATCACACTACACATGGACAGAGACCTTTACACTGGAGGAGCTTTAATGAATAATTTATAACACACTGTAATGTAGTTGTTAGCAGCTATAAGGATAATTTTAACTGTTTATTAATGTACAGTATTTATAAACAATTATAGTACTTAACAAATATATGAATAAACACTTAAATCTGCTTATAACTACATTACAGCGTGTTATAAACCATTTGTTTTAGATTCAATGAACATTAATTAATGTTTATATACTGCTTATAAATGCTAGATTGGGGGTGTTACCAGTTTCCCACAGCCAACAGCCGAAAACCCAAACTGTTATTACACATGTTACAATGAGAAAAGCAGCAGATCCTCACTGAGTGTCTGTCGTTTTAAAGCTCGTTTCAGCACCAAACTAAACTCTATTTACACAGTGCTGAAATCAGACCAGATGTATGGCATTAAAAAAATCACAAGAATAATATTGATGATAAAATAATGTTTGTGTTGAACTTTCTTTCTCATGCCTCTTTACCGCAGGACAGACTCCGGGAGTTAAAGGATTATTCCTCCATAAACTCAAACACTGAGCTCGGCCTCGCAGGAGATCAATTTGTCGAGCCGTAAAATACTGCAGCACCAGAAAATCCTCCACTGCTCCACCCGGACGTAACGGCAAGTGTCTTAATTAAAACTGGCCCTTCCTGGACACCATAGACAAAATGACACAAGCTCCCTGATTGGCTATAGGACACGCATCTCTTCCTGTTTTAGGGGGCGTCAATAAGCGAGTTTAACAACCAGTGAGTTTTAATGGGATCTGTGTGTAAAGCTTCTTCATCAATAGGCCTAATGACCGGTTTAAGCCCGGCAGCCGATAATCTGCCGATGGTTAGAGTCGGGTTATCGGATTGGCATTTCTCCGGGGCCAGGGGCTTCAAAGGCTGGTCGGAGACCCCACGGAGGGGTCGCAGGGTTTTCTCTGCCGGGTCCAAACACAACAACTGTATAAAGGTGTTTGAATCCGAGTCTCTGTGGGTCCTGAGCTGTAAAACAACTTAATGTGGGTGATTAACCTGAAATAGACACATTTCACACCTCTTTGCTCCGGGATTCTTTCTGCTTGTTCTGTAACTTTTAGACAATAAAACCTGCACACATTAACCTGTGCTGTAACTCAGTCTTATGAGTATTTCTACACCCACCTGCACGTAGATTTTATTGTTTATCATATGACTTGTGCAGGAAAAAATATATATTTAGAAATGTCTTTTTCTTCCTTTTTTAAGGTTGGATTTCTATATTTTTATAGAACACAGACATTTATTTATTTAAAGGAAAATATGTAAATTATCAAATTATATCTAATTATTTAAACAAAAACTTCAGACTTTAGTGGATGCAGGTAAAAGAAAGAAAACAGAACAAATCTTTAAAATAAAAAGGTGTTTAAATAATACAACTGAGAGTCTCAGACATTAAATTACTGTATTTAAGAGGAGAAATAAATTATAGTCTGGTTCACACTCAGAAACTCTGTTCATAATTATTTCATCACAGCTTAAATATCAGAAATATCGGGTCTCTTTCATGAGAGAAAAATAATAATAGTGACTGATTACATTAACGATTAATGAAGTTTGAGAATAATGGTTTATTAATTTGTGGAAAAATTTATTCTATAGGAATAATTCTAATAATGAGAAAAATAAAGTAAATCTGCACAGAAGTTTTATAAAATAAAGTCTGTTTAAATCATTAAAAAAGATATTTTAATATTTGTAGAGAAAAAAATTATATTTAACAGATCAGTCAAAAAGATTGATTTTATGTTTATAAAATATAAGTATCTACTTTTAAAATCTGCTTCTTTTGTAATAATAATAAAATATGAAAATATTTTGACAGCTCATTCTGAATCTGAGCAGCTACATGAATTTCCATGATGAAGTATGATTGAGCTGGTGGATGTCAGTCTTTGTTTATATTTCCAAAGTGTGATTCTCCAGAGACGCCATCTTGACCGGGACCATCCAATCACATCGCCCTCCGCTCACAAACACGTCACATCAGAGACGCTGAGACACTAACTGCTGCTTCGCTGTGACTCTAACAGCTGAGGAACAAACACCAGAACCAACCAAACCTCTCTGACGACGCAGCTTCCATCAGAGAAACTCATTAAATTCATTTAATGATTACAGTTAATGATCAGTGAACTCAACTCTTTCATAAGATCCTGACGGGACGCTGGCTGCTGGACTTGGCCTACAATGTCTTGGAAGCGCGCCGTCCACCCGGCCGCCTGGCATTAGGTATTAGTGGCTACGTGCCACGGGAAGCTCCGCAACTTCACAGGCGCATCTCCCCCGGATAGAGCCGGCCGCCAGGGCGTAGATCCATGCGCGCGCATCGAGGGACTCCAATTATTGGGTGACCATGCAGAGGCAATAGATGGACCTGTGGCCGGGCCCCTTGACCCTTCGCGCTGCCTCACACGCTGTGGTCACGACCACACACACGACTCATGCCGTCACACACACACACACACAACACACACACACCACACACCCTCCATCCCACCAACCTCCCCTCTCCCTCCTCCTGACGTCCTGCTGCGGTCAACAGCAGAGAGACTGATGTCCGGTCAACCGACGTCTGACTGACCTTTACCAGCGCCGCCACAAGGGACTCATCTATCTCTCTGTCTCCCAGCATCCCTCACCCCCTTCCTACCCTCTACCCCCCCCCCCCAAGTGCTAATGCAGCTGTTTATAACTGCCACATTGACTTTCTCCTGCCACTGTATGTAAATACAATCTGCTCTGATCAATGGACTGAGAGCTGACATGACGCTGACCACAACACACACACACACACACACACGCACACACTGAACTGCACAACCTGACACACACAAGTACACAAACATATATTCACACAAACACACAGAGCTCAGGATAAAACCTGTGAATACGACACATCTGCTCCCTAAAAGAATAAAAGTGACCTGAGCGTGCGGCCACAGGAAGTCTAGAAGAAGAGTGTGACAGAGTGTGACCCCCCCCCCCCACTCACCTCCCACAGGTGTCGCGTGTTCCTGACGGCTCCGGACTGCAGTTTGTCCAGCAGCAGAGGGACTCCCTGAAACGGGCCGATCCAGGTTCCCTGAGGAATCCTCTGAGCCGCACAGATCCCGTAACCCAGACCAGGAACTGTGCTGGTGCAGAGACACACCTGAACACACGGCCACAGCACACACGTCAAAAACACACACACAAAAACAATCCTCCGTTTCAGTTTATATATTTCTATTTTCTGGAGCGACTGGAGCCAACGAGCATCAGCCAGTTTCGAGTGAAAATGTAAATCAAACAGTTTCTGCAGCAGCTCGTCCAGATGTTCTGTAAACACGTAACACACTCGGGTCGTTCTGAGGGATTACTGGTGTTGAACACATCAGTGGTGATTCAACAGTCCTCTGGGGCCTGGGCACAGAATTACCAATCATCATTCATCACCATTATGTAATAAATAATCTGCCAATGAAAAACGTGCGAACTTTAAACTTTTTTTAATATTTTCTTTTCCAAATGTTCACATCAGTAGGATTTTGAAAGTAGAAATATAAAGAAATATAGAAATTAAGAACAATAAAAACCTAAATAATCCAGTGAATAACTTCAAGACTGTCACGTTGTCAATAAGACACATTATAAGATCAGTGGTCATCAACACGACGCCTCTTTAAGGACGTTTCCTGCTGATATGTCATTGGTTGTTTCAGAGGGAGGAGTCACATTCTGAGACATTGCTGTGGAGTAAAGTTCGTCAGCCCTCGGGGGCCCCCCCACCAGCCTGACGGGGCCCCAAGCAGCCGCCTGTTATAAAGACTTCAGAAACAGCAGCTGTTATAAACGGGCGACGCTGCGTTCACTGCCCACAGGACATCTGAGGGGTGACCAGTTCACCTGCTCCTCCTGTTTCAGATGTTACGACATTTTTAAATTTTAAATTTAAAAATCTTTGTTAGAACAGAATCTGATCTTGACACAGTAAATGAAAACTGTCTGATGTTGACAGACAGACAGACAGACAGACAGGCAGACAGACAGACAGGCAGGTGGGCGGAGCTGTCTCACCTCTCTGGGCAGGTCTCTGAGCCAATCAGGGACGTCCGGCAGGGTGACGGGAGCCGCCGAGCTGCTGGTGCCGACGAGTCGACGCAGAGAGTGAAGAGGGCCGTGCATCGGACACTCGCCGTTCCTGTTGTCTGCGCACATGTCGCAACCTGGAGACGAAGGTTAAACAGACTTTAACCTTTTATAACAATAAAGAAAAATCACACACACCAACACAAAACATTTACTTATGCAGCATGTGGTTTACAAGCCAAACTGCTACTTTAAAAACAAGACAAAAACATCTGTAACTGAAATGAGATTTTTAAGGTTTAAACGCTGCGTTTATGTCCTGAGTCTCTCATTTTAATCATCTTATATCATAATTTAACAGTTTTTTATGAATTTTAAATTTGTTATTCTATGTCACACCAGTGTTTCCATGTTTTCATTTATTTTAAGTGTCTTTTATTCTGACATCAGCAAATCCTTTTATCCACGGCCCCTTTCTTTGCACAGGAGACAGTAACGTTGATGTTGAATTTGAGACGTGTGGACCTGCAGGAACCCTGAACGCATCGTGTAAACTAAAAGATTTAAAAAGTGCATGAAGCAGCAGAGCAGGTGGAATGATTCATGGTTTAAACATTGACCTGAAGTGTTTTTGTATTGGTGTTTACAGTCAGAAGATGAAGTGATCCTTCAGCTCTGGCTCCTGTGGTCGCGTAAAAAAGTGAAAAACCGAAACTGAAGGAAAAAGGGAAAAAGGAAAGACGGAGCAGGATCCTGACGAAGTCCAAATGAGGGAAACAGTCCTCTGTGTTTTTCCAGGTTAAATGTGGCGAGCAGCGTATTGCTGGGAATTAGCGAGCGTCAACATTTACTCAGAGATGTAGTCTGACAGTAATGGATGTTAATTGACTGTAGCAACATAATGAGAGATTATTATCTGGACAGAAAACTCCCACAGAGCGGCGCAGAGCAGGAGAGGCCGAGAGGAACAGGATGTTAATGTTGCTTTTTTTTTTATGTTTTTCCCAAAATTAAATATCCTCCATCTGAGAGAGCGACGGCTGCTTCGACACCATGATTGATTGAAGTTAATTAAACCAGATTACGCTCATTTATAAACCACTAAATGTAACACAGGTTCACGGCCGAGTAAATGGGAAAAATCTCACAGGCTGAATTCTCCACAATCCTGCAGCGTAAACTGAGAGTTTTATTCCAGTGTGTGAACTGTTGGAACCAGCTCAGCTGATCTGAATCACCGGATCAATGTACGGAAACTCATTAGTGTCAAATAATCACGTTAACGCATTACACTCACACTTATGATAAAATACTGATCAAGTAGTTTGAACAAAAAACGAAGAATCATCAAAGTCGTCTAAAATCTGTCTAAAATCGTCACAAAATCTGTTTATACTCAACTCAGCAAATCCCATTCAAAAGGAGAAACAGTGGCGGATCAGACACACAGCACCTGTCAGTCTGAGGCGTTCGCTGACGGGTCTGAATGTGGGATTTTTTTTTTTTGTTGACAATAAGAAAAGAAGAATAAAAAAATCACCAGGTTCTCAGGTACATTGTGCAGACACCTGTGTGTTGTTGTGTTAATATTAGTTGAAACAGAGCTCAACATCTGGACAACATCTGGACGAATGTGGAGAATCTGAACATGAAGCAAAACTCATTCAATCAGTTCAATTCAGTGTTTTTAACAAAGACTTTCATGAAGTTACTGATGTGTCTGAGACACCACAGAGGAGACAAGGAGACAAGGAGACAAGGAGACGAGGAGACAGAGGAGGCGAGGAGACGATGACGAGACAGAGGAAACAATGAGGAGACAGAGGAGACAAGGAGACAAGGAAACAGAGGAGACAGAGGAGATGAGGAGACAGAGGAGACAATGACGAGACAGAGGAAACGAGGACACAGAGGAGACGATGATGAGACAGAGGAGACAGAGGAGATGAGGAGACGATGAGGAGACAGAGGAGACGAGGAGACAGAGGAGATGAGGAGATGATGAGGAGACAGAGGAGACGATGAGGACACAGAGGAGACGGTGAGGAGACAGAGGAGACGGTGAGGAGACAGAGGAGACGGTGAGGAGATGATGTCACAGGTTTGATGTCAACAGAAAATAAAGACGACCACACAACAACAGGACGACCTCATCACTCAGCTGCTGCTGCTGCTGCTGTTTTAAATAAAGTTTCATCACTTCATGAAACACAAACATGGAGCCTCATAGTCACTATATTAAAATCCACGAGTCGCTGTGATATTTATTGTTTTTCATATATTTACAATCTAGTTCTGAATCTGAATAATTATTTTTGACCATTAAACTTTTTAATATGTTGTTTTTAATATTCTAAAAATACTTTCTAATATATTACATTACGTTTTGCAATATAATATACATCAATATATATTTGTTTTAATTTAAATACTATTGTGACGATTATTACAAGACTTATTACAACACAATATTAAAAGTTATTATTGAATGTGTTTTTGTGATGATGAAGTCCGTCTTGTTTTGCAGCTAGATGCTAACACAGAAACACTTTCCTCTTTCACACTGATGAACTGGCTGTGAACTTGTTATGGCGTGTTCTCCTCGCCGCCCATCATTCAAACTCAGTATTCTGTTACATCCATCGCCAGTGTTTAGACAGCTCCGCTCTGCCTCTGATCTCCGAGCGGCGGACGCCATCTCCACTTAAAACGTCTGCGGGCAACTTCCTTCCACGTTTTACTGACGCTCCCTCCACAAACTCAGCTTTTCTTTTTTTTCTTTTGTACCTTCCTGAAAAAAACCTCGAAGCCAAAACGTTTTTATCTCTGCAACACATTATTCTGAAGGTTCAGGTATTAGTCTGCTTCATAAACACAGCAGCAAGTTCAGGTATTAGTCTGCTTCATAAACACAGCAGCAAGTTCAGGTATTAGTCTGCTTCATAAACACAGCAGCAACGGAAAAGTTCAGGTATGGACACTTTCCAGTTTGTACATTGGCACTTCTCTGCCTCCTCGCCTCCTCTCTTCCTGACTCCTCGCCTCCTCACTTCTCTGCCTCCTCGCCTCCTCACTTCTCTGCCTCCTCGCCTCCTCACTTCTCTGCCTCCTCGCCTCCTCACTTCTCTGCCTCCTCGCCTCCTCACTTCTCTGCCTCCTCGCCTCCTCACTTCTCTGCCTCCTCGCCTCCTCACTTCTCTGCCTCCTCGCCTCCTCACTTCTCTGCCTCCTCGCCTCCTCACTTCTCTGCCTCCTCGCCTCCTCACTTCTCTGCCTCCTCGCCTCCTCACTTCTCTGCCTCCTCGCCTCCTCACTTCTCTGCCTCCTCGCCTCCTCACTTCTCTGCCTCCTCGCCTCCTCACTTCTCTGCCTCCTCGCCTCCTCACTTCTCTGCCTCCTCGCCTCCTCACTTCTCTGCCTCCTCGCCTCCTCACTTCTCTGCCTCCTCGCCTCCTCACTTCTCTGCCTCCTCGCCTCCTCACTTCTCTGCCTCCTCGCCTCCTCACTTCTCTGCCTCCTCGCCTCCTCACTTCTCTGCCTCCTCGCCTCCTCACTTCTCTGCCTCCTCGCCTCCTCACTTCTCTGCCTCCTCGCCTCCTCACTTCTCTGCCTCCTCGCCTCCTCACTTCTCTGCCTCCTCGCCTCCTCACTTCTCTGCCTCCTCGCCTCCTCACTTCTCTGCCTCCTCGCCTCCTCACTTCTCTGCCTCCTCGCCTCCTCACTTCTCTGCCTCCTCGCCTCCTCACTTCTCTGCCTCCTCGCCTCCTCACTTCTCTGCCTCCTCGCCTCCTCACTTCTCTGCCTCCTCGCCTCCTCACTTCTCTGCCTCCTCGCCTCCTCACTTCTCTGCCTCCTCGCCTCCTCACTTCTCTGCCTCCTCGCCTCCTCACTTCTCTGCCTCCTCGCCTCCTCACTTCTCTGCCTCCTCGCCTCCTCACTTCTCTGCCTCCTCGCCTCCTCACTTCTCTGCCTCCTCGCCTCCTCACTTCTCTGCCTCCTCGCCTCCTCACTTCTCTGCCTCCTCGCCTCCTCACTTCTCTGCCTCCTCGCCTCCTCACTTCTCTGCCTCCTCGCCTCCTCACTTCTCTGCCTCCTCGCCTCCTCACTTCTCTGCCTCCTCGCCTCCTCACTTCTCTGCCTCCTCGCCTCCTCACTTCTCTGCCTCCTCGCCTCCTCACTTCTCTGCCTCCTCGCCTCCTCACTTCTCTGCCTCCTCGCCTCCTCACTTCTCTGCCTCCTCGCCTCCTCACTTCTCTGCCTCCTCGCCTCCTCACTTCTCTGCCTCCTCGCCTCCTCACTTCTCTGCCTCCTCGCCTCCTCACTTCTCTGCCTCCTCGCCTCCTCACTTCTCTGCCTCCTCGCCTCCTCACTTCTCTGCCTCCTCGCCTCCTCACTTCTCTGCCTCCTCGCCTCCTCACTTCCTGACTCCTCGCCTCCTCACTTCCTGACTCTTCGCCACGAGGAGCACCGATCACTGAGAAGGTCGAGGTTCAGCAACAAGCTGCTGGATTTCTCCTCCACAGAACCATCACACTTCATAAAGTCTATGGTTGTTAATAGCTGCGTTTGTTTCCAACACAGCTGTGAGTCCAGATGAGGACGGACCACACAGCGAGGCCGCCGCTCCGCTCTGTGAACCCACAGCGAAACAAAAAGCTCTCTGGAGCTTTTCACCTCTTTTAGCTACTATTTTTCATTTTACGGGACATTTACTCTCCGGTTCAGCCTCAGGTTTCATCAGGAGGGAAAAAAAAGAGAAACTGTCCTCGACCAGCTGACACACTCGGTCAGAGAGCAGCTGGTGGAGACCAAACTCTGAGCTAAAAGAGCGGGAAACCAAACAACACACGAGCCGTCACGTCGCTCTGTGTCCGCCGGACGTGTAGATTTCTGCTAACATGTCGTCCATGACGACCGATCAGGAAAAACAGAAACGCTTTTATTGTTAATCTAAATAAACATTTCCTGCACCTTCACAATAAAAGACTTCCAGGACAAAGAGGACAGAGCTCGTGTCCTCTGTAATGTTAGGTGACCTGACATAAAGAGGTTATATTCTCTGATTAAATACATGTTGGTTTTTAAAGCCTGAATTTAATGTTTCTACTAAATATCGTAAAGTTTGACTGAATGTAAATTTAACAAAAGTTATTTATCATCCTCCTCCAGAAGCAGAAACATGGCCGAGTGTTTCAAACAACAGTTTTTAAATTTAAATACATTTAAAATCAAATTCAATCTACAGATTAAACAGTTAAATTAATGGATGAAATGTGGATTTTACAGGAAGTGTGTTCGGTTGTTCCAGTCTGTTTTTTGTTTTTTTTGGTGAATTAGTTTTGTAAGAAAAATAAATACAATTTCAGAGACATAATCACGCCCTACTTTACAATACGACTGGACGTATAAATGGTTTATAATTTGGTTGTTGACACTTTATCATAAATAAACAATTATAAACATGTTATAACACAGTTTTCACACATTGATGCAGCTCACTATTTGACAAGATCAAGTCAATGCTCACTACTCATTAATCTGACTCATGAGTTATTACCATTTCTAACTGGTAAAAGGAGCCTTATAGTGACTGATTATTAAATGTTAATGTGTTTTACACTTTATTATAAAAAGGCTCCAGTTAGAAATAAATGACGGGAACAAACGCTGATGATGGAGAATATGAGGCTGAACAGTACAGATACATGTTTGCTCACTATTTGGCAAACAACAGCTCACTGTTTCCCTTTTAATCTAATGTGTTGTATCAGCTGATTTATAAAGTGTTGACGAGCTAATTAATTATAAACCATTCGTACGAAAAAATTCTACATTCTACAGTGTGGGCTGAAGCTGCTGAAGTATCATTTATCTTATTTATGGTCGTGTTTATCTTTCGCAGCTTTTAAAGTTTGGGAGAGAAGAGGAGAAGAAGTTGGAGCAAATTTCAAGTAGCAAGACAGAACAAGTTCATTTTTCAACATTTAACCAAAATGGACTTTTCTGCAGAAGAAGACGACACGTCGTGGTGTGGAGGCAGCAGGCAGAAGGTCCGGCCGTCTGTAAACGTCTCTTTCAGCAGAGACGCTGTGCTGCGCAGAGAAGAAGCTGCAGATGTTCACTGCTCACGGTGTTTTAGTTTCACCTCAAACAACAACGACTCGTCCCGTCACCTGAGCCTGAGCGCAGCCGCCACACAAACAGGAAGTGACATGAAATCTGCTCGTTTGATTTAAAAAAAAAATGTTTTAAAAGTGTAAACGAGTCAAACGCGGGTTCACTTGTGTGTGACATGAGGTCAGACTGAAAACAGGCGGTCAGAGCTGTGTGTGTGTGTGTGTGTGTGTGTGTGTGTCTGACTTTATTAAATTACAGTGAAGCTGCCAGCTGACGTTGACTCCAGATGTAAACTGTAAGAATTGATCTGTGTCTTGTATCACAGCGGAACACGTTCCAGCTGTCTGATTACTTCCTGTTGGACGTTTTATTGCTGGAACGTCGAGATTTATTGAATATAAAAATCCAGACGTTTATTATTTCAAATGATTCGATTTAGATTTTTTTCTTTTTCTCCCCTTATTACACTGACCACGACACAAAGGTATCAAACAAGAAAACAACAGCTGCTGAAGATTTTCATCATGGAGTTCGATTATTGATTGTTTCTATTATTAATCTGTAAACAAAGGTAAAGTCTCCACTGATATTCAAACTGTCAGAGACCGACAGCAGACAATAACTTCATCATGAATCTGGTCGTGGTTTGGAAACAAAAACCAAACTAAAGATTCTTAAAGTCTGACTTACACCACGAACCGAACTCTACACAATGTTTAGACGCAGAGGCCGTTCACTAGTCAAGTGTAGTTTTATTTAGTCTGTAAATGTTGTTGTAGAAAGTTTTCTCAGTCAAGTCTGAAAAATTCTAATCATTATAATTATTATATTTATCTCAGCTCTTGTTTTGAAACGAAACTAATTTAAAACAGAAAAAATCTGCGCGACAAACTGAAGGTGGAGTTTGACTGATGTGGCTCTGATGAAGAGATACTGCCCGAGTGCATTCTGGGAAATGTAGGATTGAGTGCTGTCAGGACATGTCAACCTGACTCTGTCACTCACACGTCAAATATCTATAGAAGTGTGATATAAAATATTAAATCACATGAGTGCTTTTTAAAAAATCATAAAATTTAACATTGTATTTTTTGATTTGACTCTTTGATGAAATGATTAACCGTGACGTCAGGGTCCAGACTTCAGGTGCAGAATACTGAGTTTTATCTTATTTTATTGTTTATTTCTAATTATAATTCATTTTAATTTATTTAAGTTTGAGTTTAATTTATTCAGCTGATCTGAAGAATCAGTCTTTAAAAACTTTTTATATCTGACTTGTGCCATAAAAACCCTTGAAATTCACAGAAATATATAAATTCATATAAAGACGTGACTTCAGTCGGAACAAGAAAAACATTATTTTATTTAAGACGAAATGTTTTTCACTGCATCTGGACATTTAAATGAAACTCTGACTTGTTCTGTTACTTTATCTTTGAATGTGAATTTATATTTTATATGGTCAAAATACAATAATTAGAGAATGATTTTAAATAGAAAATAATTTAATTCAATATATTAAAACAGATAAAAACGTGACTTTTTTAAATTCTTTTTGACATTTATTATTATAGTTATTATTATTATTATTACCACTATCATTATTATTATTGGTGTAATTAATAATCGAGGTCAGACGGTGACACGTGAGGGAGTGTGTATGTGTGACTGCTTTATCTACACCCCCACCCCACCCACCCACACACCCCAGAGACCTCAATACGGCCGTGTTGGGATGATAAATAGCGGGCCGGTGGCCGGTGGATCGATCCCCCCCCCCCCCCCCCCCCACACCGTCCTCCTTCCTCACCCCGCACGCTCAGACCCCCATCTACCCTTCCCCTCCCTCTCTCTCTCTCTTCCACAAACACAAAACTATATACGGCAATTAATTCCTGCTTGTCCCTCCATCCCTCATCGGCCCTGCCGGCGCGTATCGACGCAGATTACTGCTGATGGTCCGTTTTATCACCGCGGAATACACACACACACACACACACACACACACACACACACACACACACACACACAGTGGTGTTTAGGATCGCCGCCTGAAAGCAGAAGCAGCGATGATGATGAACTCTGAAAGTTGCGCTGCAGATGTCAGAGCGCGCGGACACGGACACGGACACGGACCGATCACAGGAGCATTGTGGGAGCGGGAGAAGCTCCGTGACACCGGCGGGACGGAACCGGGACAGGACAGGAAGTACTAAAGTCATAAAGAGCCGTTATTACAGGCGCGTTAATAACCTCAACCTAATAACCTCAGGTACTTATAGAAATATTATAGGAAAAGCATCAATCAATAAGCTGATAGACTGATAAATCTGTAATAGAGGCCGTTAGAGTCTGAACACATCACTGAGAGGAGGATAAAACAAGTTCAACCTGCAACACAATCACTTTATATGAGACTTTAAACGGATTATAGGTGTTTTATTAATATTTAAAAAGAACATAAAAGAATATAAATGAACTGTGACGCTCAGTAAAAACAAAAATACACACGGACAGATTTGTTCTAATGAAACCCTGATAATAAACAAATGAAAAATGTATCAAATATAAATGTTTAAATATCAGACTCTCATCTACAGAATAACTATGAGAAAGTTTTATAATTATATACTGTAATATAATATTATTATTATAATAATAACGCTCTTCAGATCTTGTTTATTACCGGATGAAAATCAAACGGAGTCAACGTGTAACAGGCAGAGTGAGACCTCTGTCTGCAGGGAGGAGCGGCTTCAAAACTACATTTCCACCTTAAAACGCTCCAAAGTGTCAGGCACGAGACCTCACTTTGGTCTCCACGTGCGCAGCTGGAAACGGGGAGAAGCTCACACCGAGAGGGCGCGCGCGCTTGTGTGTGTGTGTGTCTCTGTTGTTAGACCGGAGCAAAGGGCCGCTGAGTCTCTGAGTGTGTTTTAACGTCTGACGGGACACCCCGACCTCTGTGTGTGTGTGTGTGTGTGTGTGTGTGTGTGTGTGTGTTATGCATGACGGCGCTCTGTCAATATCTGTCCACACACACACACACACACACACACACACACACACACACACACAGACAGTAGAAATCAAAGTTATAAAGGAGTTCACGGGCAGTAAAAATGTATTTTTCCGCTTTAAAAAAAAAAAACTGAAGGAAAAATTTCAGCAGGAAAATCTGTTAAAATAATAATTTAACTATAAAAGTTGATTTAAAAAAAAAGATTTTAACATAAAGATAAAAACGCTTCTGTCTGTTTAAACGCTTCTGATGAGCGTTTGATTTTTTGCTCCTGAGCTTTAGAAAAACTCCTGAAATAAAACTAATATGTAATTAATCGATCGCTTTAATTGGAGATTCGTTGATACGTCATCAGGAATCAGACAGAGAGGACGGACAGGTGCAGATAAAACAACATCTCTCATTTCTATAAAAGTGTGAATGAAGTCTGATGAACTTTAACTCGGACCTGGTCTGAACTCCGACCAGGCTGCTGACCTCTGACCTCTGACCCCCCCCCCCCCCCCCCGCTCCTACTGTCCAACACAGCAGCTGTCAAACCAACTGTAACACGTCACACACGGCGTCATGACGTCTTTTCAAACCAGCTGATAAAGGAAAATATTTATTTGTTTAATAAAGAGTTTCATAAACAGGTTTAATTCATTTTATTTACTAAATAAATCTGTTATACTTTAAATTTTAAAATGTATCACTAATTTAAATTAGATAACTAAATTATTTAAAAGCGGAAATAATCAACTTTAATTATCATTAATTAATTTCTCACCTACTTTATCTTATTTTTTTATGTCATCAATGATTTTGAATCAATTTTTAGCTGCAATTAAATTAAATTAAGGCCTGACACTAAATTTGCAGAGTTTTGAATAAATTTACATTAAAGAAATATTTTAAAAAGCAGAGTTAATATTTCTGTAGGATTTTATTCAGTGTTGAGAAATACAGTAACACCAGGATTAAAGGTTCAAGTGAGTCTCAATATCTCCCTGTGAAATTATAAATATTACATATATAATTATATATAATGAGGAATTTTCTTCTGATAATTATACAATAATTTAGTAACGCTAAAAGAGATTAATTAAAGTAAAATAACACACACACACACACACACACACACACACACACACACACACACACACACACACACACAGAGCTTCAGCAGAAAGATTAAAGAAATATTATAGAAATAATCAGCAGCAGTGATTAAATGACTGTGAAGTAAATATTGATCATCAGAAGGATTGAACGCAGCACAGACACTGTTCGTTTATAGTTACAGGAATGTGATGGAAACTGATGAGGAATAAAATAGAGATTAAACAGCGGAGGGTCAAAGGTCGAGCGACTCGCACACAATCTGTGACTCACTGAGAAAATCGTGGAGTTTGACTCTGACGGAGCGCCACGTGTCCGTCATCAGCGTTCAGATGAAGGTGTAGAATCACCAAAAACACAACCTCTCAGTGACAGGTGTGTGTGTGTGTGTGTGTGTGTGTATGTGTGTGTGTGTGTGTGTGTGTGTACGTACGGTTGTTGATCTCTCCCGTGTGGTTGCTCAGTGGGATGATCTCCATCCTCTGCTGTCCGTACAGGTAGTAGTCCAGCTCCTCCGACGTCAGTTTGAACCTCGTCGTTGCTCCTTTCCCGCCCTCCTCGCCGCCTCCTCCGCTGCTGCTGCTCTTCACGCTGGACGACACCACCCCCACCCCCCCACAGCTCTGCTCTTTGGCCTGATGGAGGAGCCCCGCTGCTGGGTTGTGACCCTGCTGGTTCTCCGGGGGGACGACCACCACCAGATCTCCTGGTCCTCCTGGTCCTCCTGGTCCCCCTCCTCCTCCTCCTCCAGGACCTCCAGGCCCAGCACACACCGGGGCCAGCGCCTGCCCGAAGAGAGCGATCTGCTGGGGCACGGGCAGCTGGGAGAGCCCTGCGGAGGCAGAGATGGAGATGGAGGAGGACGGGGTGAGAGCTGCTGCTGCTGCTGCCGCCGCCGCCGCCGCTGAAGACGAAGCTGCTGAGGAGGACGTAGAGGAGGAAGAGGAGGACGAGGAGGTGCAGTGTGCGGAGGCCAGGAGGTGGCTGTGCAGGCGGGACTGGCGCAGGCTGTCCACGGGGATGGAGAGGCGGTCAGGTGGAGGCGGCGGCGGGGCCAGAGGAGCCTTCAGCTGCGCCTGAGGGAAGAGCTGCTGCCAGTGCTGCAGGTAGGACGGGTCCACCTTGAGGAAGGCCGAGCCGCTCGGGTCGCCCGGCTTCAACATGGCTGCCCACCAGCTGCTGGGAGGAGACACGAGAGGACGAGGCGTCAATCATCAGCATCAACACACACGGAGACAGTGGTCAGAGCAGGACGGGGACGTGGAGGACACACACACACACACACACACACACACACACACACACACACACACACACACGTTGTTTTACTTTAGGTTTAAAACACACTCAGAAACGTTAATGTCACTTTAACTGAACTCAGGTCTGAGAAACTAAATCCATGTCAAAGTATTAAATTCACTCTCACACATTAAAACCCAGAATTCCTCTGTTTCACCTGATGTTCAGTGTTTCAGCCTCACCTGTTTATTTTAAACCTCATCCTCCACGTTTCATCCACATTTTCTATTTTAGACTTTCAGCGGATTATAATGAAAAAAAATTAAATAAATGGATTTGATAAATACTTATAATTTTTTTTAAACTGTAAATTGCTGTAACATTTAGTTTGAGGCGTGGAGTGAAGAGTAGAAAAAGGACACAGTGTTCCAGCCTGTTCACACATGAAGATCATTTAGAGACGAAATCCTCTTTTTACCTGTAAAATAACATGTTTTTTTCATCTTTATTGGATTTATAAATGAAGTTTTTATCTGAATCTGAATCATTTACGGTGATAATTAGAGACCAGAGACTCAGCAGCTCAGTGAACAGTAAATTTATGTTTCAGGTGTTTCACACTCAGTCTGATGTGTTTCAGGCTGCTGCAGATTTAAGAGAAAATACAGATTCCACTGCTGAGGAGAAACTTCAGCATCAACTCTGCGTCTATTTAAAGACAAACAGAGATTTTGTAGGTTGTTTCTTTTCTCATCTGGTAAAAACGAACAAATGAATCTCCAGTTTTCTCATAAAAAGCAGTAAAATAAAAGAGTGCAGGCAGCTCAGCGACTAATGAAGCCACGACACGCATCATGTTGCGTCTTTTCATGCTCATCATCTCACTGAGGCTGCAGGAGTCAGTTTATTCTCACATCTTAAAGTATTTTACATCTTCTTCTTTTTTTTCTCGCACACTTTATAATAATAAAGAGTAAAGTCTCTTTCTGGGAGTAAAAGCGTCTGTAAAACTTCATCTCTGGGTCATAAAACGTGAATAAACTCTGGAGCCAATAAAGCGCTCAGTATAAAGTGAGTCCAGCCGGGGTGACCCTGCGCCTCAGCCCCGCTCCGCTGCGCTGGCTCGGGCTCGGATGGTTGTTGTTAAACGCGGATTTTACGCGCAAAAAAAACAAAAAACAAAAAAAAAACCCCGCTCCAAATAAAAGCAAGAAAAGCGCGCGCACACTTTGGATCAGTTTACAATGTGAAGCAGCCGGTGAGTAAAAGTTTCACCAGAATAAATAAACAGATGAGTCCGGGTAAGTCCAAGTCAGACCAGCGGTCCGGCGTGTTGTCCGTGGCCGAGCAGAGGCAGCGGTGGGCGGGTAGAGACGCTCCGGAGTTTCCCCGAGATGTTGTTTATTTTTTGTTTTTAATGTGAAAGTTGTTGGAGCGCAGAAGAGGCTTACTGCTGTCAGTGTGTGTGCGGCTCCTGCGCGCTGATTTCCGGGCAGCGGTGGAAGGTTCGTCCCTCCTCCGGGCTGCGGTGAACCATCGAGGGGAGCCGGGACAGTTCGCTGCGTCCTGCGAGTCTCCGGAGCCAAAACTACCGGAGCGGCTGCTGCACGAGCCCCTCTCTCCCTCTCTCTCTCTCTCTCTCTCTCTCTCTCTCTCTCTCTGTGCTTCCATTCACTTGCCCTCTCCCCTCCCCTCTCTCTCTCTCTCTCTTATCTCCTATAGTCTCTCTCCCCCCTCTAATTATTTCTCCCTCAGTCCCTCCACTCTCACACTTTCTCCTCTTTCTCTCCCCTCCATCCACATCTTCAAACTCTCTCTCTCTCTTTTTTTCCTGTTTTCCCTCTCTCCACCCTCAGCGTTTCTGTTTCTCTTTCTCTCCGTCATCCCTCCCTTTTCTTTTTTACTGCCTCTTCTTTTTTCCTCCAGATTCCCTTCAGTTCAGTTCAGATGATCTTTATTGGCGCTAAGTACAAATGTTTTATATGAGCAGAGCGACAGGAAACGTGGAACTCTCTCCCTGCGTCTCAGACTCCGAGTGTAAATGAGCTCAACAATAAAATAGTTTCATCTTTGTTCATATTTTATTTAAACCGAAGAATCGAAGCGTCTCTCCACACAAACGAGAAAGTCACGACCTCTGACCTCTGACACTTTTCATATCAAATGTTCAGTTTTTCACATGAAGCTGCTGCCGACAATCAGAGACCTGAACTGATGAACCACAGGAAGTGTGTCACCTTCTAAAATGCCCCCCCCCCCTTAACATATTCACTGAGTTTTCTATTTATTTATTTTTGAATATTAAAAATTCTGTATTTGATATGTGATCAATACATCAATAAAACCTTACTGTTCCATCATCATCATTTATATTATTATTATTATTATTATTATTACAGCACCTCTATAAAAGGTTCTTCATGGAGCTTCAAAAGGTTCCTCAAGTAAGAGCGAGTTCCTCTAAGAACCTTTTCTTGAAGGTTCCTCAAAGCACCTTCAGAGGTTCCTCCACTGTTTCAAATCGAAGAACCTCCAAAAGTTCCTCAAGCACCTTTTTGTCTAAACAGTGTCGTGAACATTTTGGTTACTACGGTTACGGTTTATCCAACAAGAAGCTCGAACTCCTCACGCTCAGATCGGACCGCAATGTTTCAACCAGGTGACAACAGAGTCATAAATACTCCTAACGTCATGTCAGACCCCGACCAATCAGAGCTCGCCATCTTTTACGACCTTGGGGTGACGTACGGAGGTGATCGGCGTGGACTTCACTGTACCGCCCGACGCGACTAACAACACCATTCCTCATTTCCGTGTTTTGCAGCTGTAAACGAAGGAGTGATCCACCTGTTGGTTCTCGTCGCCAAACACAGAAGTCGTCAGACTCAACGCGGGAAGAAGAAAAGATTAAAACACACGACTCCAGATAAGACAAGAAACCTTCAGACCCTCGAAACTACGTTTATATTCAGCAAACCTGCAACAGCAAACGTGTTTTACAGGAAACATAATTGCGACCAGATCAAGTTTTCTATTCTACAGTATAAACTGTTTCCTGGTTCTGTTCAGACTCTCACAGGGAAACGTCCTGATCTGGTTAAATCCTGTTTATTTACGTCGAACCAAAACCACCATCTTTCACTAACCGAAGAGCTGCTGTTGACGGGACTCCAGATGTGAACCTGGTCTGTCGTATCACAGTCCTCCTCCACCACCAGCAGCGACTCTGTTTCCATTAATAAAAGCAGCCAGTGCTTTGTTCTTTAAAGAAAAGTCGGCTCGTAACGTAATCCATTTCTAGGAGACAGAGTCTGTCGCACTCGGCACTCATTTCCTTCCCGTGATCCCCACGTCCGTCAACGTCCGTCCACCCATCCTTGTGAAACAGATGGTGCTACAGGTTTGGGATATCGGGACTATACTTGCAAGGCTAAAGAGAATTATTGTAACTAGTTGAGTCAGAAAAACCACTAACATGTTCGCTTGTACGTGTACGTTATTTAATCAATTAGCTCTTGAAGCTAGCTACAGTTCATATGTCAGTTAGCTTGTTTATTAGCTGCCAGGACAATTAGTTCACACTACTGATGGAACAGACGGAGCAGTTTATTCTCTGACGGGTTTTTCTTCTTCTCCGATTCCATTTTAACGGACTGATTTATCATTGCGAACGGTGGCGTGAGCGGGTCTTCATACGGGCGCTACGACGACGTCATGCTACGTCCGCCCCTCACTGCAGAGAGAGGACGGGCGTTACCCTCACCGCTACAAGGGGCCGCTTGTTGGGGGACAAGTGATGCGAACAAACGGGTGTTGTTGGTCTGATGAGGACGGCGTCTGTAGGTCATTGTTGTTTTTAACAGTAAATTCTCACAGACGAGTTCTACTGCAGTTAAAACCCTGGTGTGGTCAGTCACCTGAATATCTGCTTTCTACAACAATACAAATCACTATTAGTATTATTATCATTATTATTTAATTTTATTATTATTATTATCAGTAGTAGTACATTTATTACCATTATTGTTACTGGTCGTCCCACTGTAAGCTCAGCAACTCCTGCTGTCTTCCTCTTTAATTCACTGTGTGTGTGTGTGTGTGTGTGTGTGTGTGTGTGTGTGTGTGTGTGTGTGTGTGTGTGTGTGTGTGTAGATAAGACACATTACAGCCGAGCTCATTGTATTTCTAGGTCTGACTTGTTATCCACGACCCCAAGCTTTCCCACCCCTCTGCTACACACACACACACACACACACACACACACACACACACACACACACACATAAAGCATACAATATGTGTGTGTACATCAGTCCATCAGTCATTGTAAGCTGCAGTGGATAAGAACATCAGCTAAATGCCTGAAAACATAAGTGTGTGTGTGTGTGTGTGTGTGTGTGTGTGTGTGTGTGTGTGTGTGTGTGTGTTGTTATGACTGGCGTCGCCCTGACAGGACCCATTTGTCATCCTCGGGACCTCTGGTGGATTGATAACGAACAAAAACACAAACATAAGCGTCTGAAAATGAACTCTTGTCGACTTAAAGCGACTTTTTCAGCGCCGAGGAATGTGGAGCAACAACAGGCCGTCTGATTGGCCGAAGTGCAGGTTCAGGGTTGACGGTAGCCGGTGGGGAAACACAGGGTTGGTAGTTTGAATCCCGGCTCCTGCAGAAAGTCATTTACACTTGAACAAGTCTTTAAAGACTTGGAAAACCTAGTCTTTGTCAGAAACTTGGTTTTTATGATTCACAGGAGAAACTCATGAGGTCTCAGCACTTTCACTCCTTCAGCTCCTTTTTTAGTAACTAAGGTCTTTTTCTGAGGAATTAGTTGTTATTCACTTCAGGATTAAACTGCAGGAGTCACATCTCTGGAATCACAATAACTTGTAGATTTAAAGCTGTTTCTGTGTTCAGCTCTACAGTGGGACAAAATAATGAAGACACCAGCCGAGAGGCGACAACTCATAAATCCACTGAAGCTGCAGAAGAAAAACTGAACCACAACTTTTAAACCTAAAAACCACAGGCCTTATTAAAACGACTTTATAGACTCTCATAGATTTCTATTAATCTCATGAAGAACAGGTCAGTTTGTAGGATAATATATGAACGTGTTGTACTTCCTGTTCGATTTCTTCTCCAACGTCTGTGAGAATAAACGTTAAAAATGTCTCTAATTTACTTTGATGTGGAGCTGATGAAGGATGAGAGCAAATGAAATGATTCACTTTTTCTTGCCAACACTGACGTAATAAACTTCCTGTTCAACATATTTCAGTCTGGACCAAAGTGATGGATGGACCAACAGAAAAAACATCGCCCCCGTCAGAGCCACGATGCTAACATGCTAACATGCTAACATCCCTAAACACTGCTGTTGAAATCGAGACACTTATTGAATTGGTATTAATGTGTGGGTCCCTGCAGACTTTCTTTAGAGTTTCACTTCTCTGTTAAAATCACAAGAACTAGAAATTATTCTCCTTTTCATAAGAAGATGCTGAGCTTCTCTCAGAGACAAAAACTTTATTTGATTTTATTTTATTATCAATTATTTTCTGAAATTCGTCTTGTGTTTTTTAAACGTTTATTTTGACCCACATTAGACAATGAAACATCATCTGTATTATAATCTTTTAAAGTATGTAGTAAATGAAATTAAAGGCATTTACAGACATTTCAAACAACGAGGAGAAAAGCTCTAAATTTCAATTTATATTAATAAATAATTGAAAAATTACCTAATTCCAGTTTTCTTATTATTCTTGTTTCACCTTCACTCCCCATCATTTATGTTGTTTTCACACTTTTGAGGTTGAAATCTGTGTTTTTATCGTAATAACTGACATTTGAGTCGTTTAATGCAGTTCTTTTCTCAAAAGTGATTAATTGAAGTTATTTATGCACGAGCCCACTTCGTTCTAAATGTACATAAACTATTATTTTTCCACCGTCATCATCATCATCATCATTAGTCTAAAGGTCCAGTTGGTTTCTGTACTGTGGCTGGGGATCTTCAGCTCGAGACAGAAGGAAAATAAAAAAGGAGAAAAGCCGAGCGGGAGGAGAATTAGGTGTTTTCATCCATTGATTAATGGCTTTCTAAAGCAAAGCACATCGGAGGAGCCGGACGATCAATAAATTAACTGCCCAAATTCATCATTTTCTACAACAAAAGCTAATTATTTAGACGGCTGCAGGAAAAGAAAAAACACGATATTAACAAGAGTTCATTTAGCAAAGCTGTGTATTCCTGCATGTGAGAACACTGCAGAGCTGCTGCTCACACTCAGGACCTTCATGTATTCAACAGCAACATGGAGGAAGTTAAACCGAGACCATCGTGAAAACACACTCACATTTAAACCCTGATGATTGTAAAAAGAGAAAAGACAAAAAGGTAAATGTCAGTGTCAGGTAAACTACAACCACTACAACATCTGAAGAAAACAGTTTAAATGATCAATAAACTGTATTTGGTATTATGGTTACGATACCTGCTAAACATCACTGTGTTAGCATTGTCACTGTGAACACGTTAGCATGTGCACTGCTGAGCTAATGTTAGCGGCCGATGTCAACGGAAAGACTTGTTGAACATGTTTCAACTTCCAACAAGACTGTCCCGTAAAAAAAAAAAACGAGCCCACTAGTCATCTGTGCGCCACAGTTTTGTTCTGTTGCTAGGCGACACCCGGTGGTCGTAGAAATGATGACAGGAGCAAAGGGACGTAAGTCAGGAGCAGGATGTGGTGGACGGATGAGCCGACAAAAAAAACTCACGATCTTTTCCTCAAACTAACCGAGGCATGACGAAAAAAAATCAAGAAAAAATGCATTCTCGTGGTTGCTAGGCGACAGGAGCCGCGCTTTGTGACGCAGCGGTAAGCAGACGGGGACAGCTGATGGCGCAAAGCAAAACTCATTTCAGTTTGGCCTTCGCGACCTACGACGACCTCGAAGAGCCACACCTTCGTAGACCACGCCCACTAGCTACAGTACAGTCTGTTTAATTTACAGGAAATTAAAGGAACGGTCCGTAGCTATGGCAACACAATTCAAAACGAGGACTGGACGCTGCTCTCAGTTTCACTCCCTCATTAAAAACCAGTGTTTTAACACACCTGTAGCAGCGCCGCGGCTCCAGGTGGTGTCACAGGATGTGGCTGCTCATTTCAGAGTTTGATCCATTCTCTACCGATAAACTAAATCAGCAAATTCTTTTTCCTCCAAAACCACATTCAAGTGGATTTTCCTGCTCTTGCTAATGTACGGCAAGTCAGAGCAGCCAAACCTTCTGTCAGTGCCGTTTGTAAACACAGCGACAAGTAGATCATTTCAATTATGAGCCGCTGCTAAACACACGGAGAAATCCTGATTTACAGGCCGTCTGCAGGTCAAACTCTGTCTTTATAATTATGTGTCTTTTATACACTTGTAATTTACATGGTCATAAACAGGCGACTGAAATTTAAGGAGGTTTAAAAGGTTCATTTCCACGCCGCGATAAATGAGGCCTTATTGGTTTAAATCCATGAGGGTTAGTTAGCACACAGCTGACGGTAATTCAATTAAAACGTTTGCATTTCCCCTGTTCACTCAGACACACACACACACACACACACACACACACACACACAAACACACAGCCCTCCTGTAACCTTGGTATATATAAATATACAGGTTTAAAGCGGTGTCACTTTCATTTACATAGGAGCATGTTGTTAAGGTCCCGCTTTGACATTCAATTAAAACGTTTACATTTCTGCTTAATTAATTCAGCGGATGGCGGGAAGAAAAGACGAATGGACGGGCCGCCTTGACAGGAGACCGATAACCGTGTGTGTGTGTACGTGTACGTGTGTGTGTGTGTGTGTGTGTGTCCCGGCCGTGGTGTTAAGGTCACAGCAGGCTGACTATTATAATTCATCTCTATAGACATGTATTCATCAGGGACTTATATTCTCTTTTTCAGCTTTATTTCCTGCAGCTGAAGCCGAGGTGTTGTTAATGCAGGAAAGTGTTTAAAGTGCTGTAACACCTGACTGTATATGGACTCCATTATTCCTCTGGTTATTTTTTAAAAACTAACTGCTGCAGCGGATTATTGATCACTACACGCTGGAAAATGCATTTGTTTGTCAATCATGATGAAAAAAATTAAATCCTCAGAGCGGCAGGATCGTTTTTTTTTTCCTGTTTCAATCATAAAACAGAATTTATGTTTTATTATTTTACATTTTACATCAATTACATTTAATCTGTACATTAAATTCCTTCTTATTTTAAGATCTGAAGTATATTCTGTGCTAATATATTTTTGATTTAATGGTTTGGAGGAGAACAGGATCTGGAGGTCATGTATTTTTTGGAGGTTTTACATTTGACAGTTCAGTTTTTAAGGCTGATAACAGCAGATTACTGGCAGCATGGAGAGCTCTTAGCATAGAGCTAATCATTTCGTGGAGAGGAATATAAATATAATCTGGCAGCACGATGAAGAAAACGGAGACGACGCTTTGAGAGATAATTAAGAGTTTAAATATAACAATCTGATGAATGTCTTATTTACGGGGGGTTTGTGGCACTTGGACTCTTCAACCAGAGAAATATGGACAGAAACAATATAATATTATGATTATAATTATCTAATTTCACATGATAGAAGATCATTCATGGAGTTTTCATGGTGTTGTTAGTGCAGCTGTGTTTGTGCCTCTGTCGTGGTCAGTCGGACCAGCGATGGTTCCTGCTGTCATAATTAAACTTGATGTTTTTTCTTTGTTTGTCTGAAAGTGTGTTTAAGAATAAATAAAATGGACGTTCAACACAGGGCCTTAAGTTTACATGTGATGAGTGAAATGTGTATTTGTCTGTATGAGAGGAGTGAGTGTTAAACGATGCGGTCTGGAGAGGTGACGGTTCCTCCAGCAGACAGAGGGCGCTGCGGTTGACGGTCACGCAGATGAAGCTGGATTTAAACTTCATGTTGAAGAAAACTATAAATTAGAAATTTTACACACATGATAAAATCAGTCGGTCCCTGCTGTTGTTTAACCTGCTGCTGCTGCAGGTGTACCTGTGTGAAACCCTCCAGGTGTGACGTCCTGCTTGTTACCACAAACGATCGAACGCACAGACGTCACTGTTTCTGTCAGGTCAGTGTGTGAAAGGTCGACACAGACAGGACAGGTGACCTTTGTTTGTCCAGGACCCCTCACGTTCATCACGTGTCCCCCTGCAGGGTCTCCAGCCACAAGTTGGGAACCAGTGATTGAAGTCATTTTCAGTGAGTCTTTGTTTAGTTTTAATTTAATAAATAGAATTAAAATGTGTATTTTAAGTGGAGGTTTTTTTTACTGAGATACATTTTAGTTTTTCAGTTTGTTGCTTTAGATTTTGAAAAACTACAAAGAGACGAAGGTCGATTCACATGTTCAATATTTACAGAAACTAAAATGTGTTTCTTCTCCTCCTCTCCTCTCCTCTTGTTTCCTTGTCTCCTCTCCTCTCCTCTTGTCTCCTCTCCTCAGTGGGCGGAGCTCTGATCCAGACTCAGCCCACAGGGGGGGAGTGGTCTGGTGATGCAGCCGGGTTCGGAGCGCTGTTTCCCGGTCAGCCTCCCAGCTGTGACTCGCTGTGATTTCTCCTTCTTCTCCCCCCTCTCCGTTACTCCCAGCCGGGGCCTGCCGCCGCTCTCTCCGGTCAAACATGGAGCTCCGGACGATCCTGCCCGCTCTGCTCTTCCTCTCTGCCGCCTCTCTGCACTCGGTGTCCGGCGCGGCCACACGGACAGGACCGAAAGTCACCGAGAAGGTGGGTGATGATATTTGCCGCATTTATTTGCATTAATCGAAACCGCTCTCCTCCCCTCTCCTCCCCTCTCCTCTCCTCGCGCTGTCGGCATCTTCTCGTGGCGAGCAGCTGTGCGCGCCGCCGGAGCCGGAATAATAACGGCTATACAGCGCGCGCGCACACACAAACACACACACACACAAACACACACACAGAAACAGAGAGACGACGTGTCCGGTACCAGCGGGGGTGAAGGGTGAGGGTTGGGGGGGTGAGGAAAGGGGGGGGCACTTGTCTCTCTGCATTTCTTTATCACAGATCTTTCCAGAATATATGACACAATCCAGACACACACACGCGCACACACACACACAGCTGTACACGTGTCCATTGGGACGCGGCTCAGTGCGCAGTGTTTGGCCTCGGGCTGTGGGATCTGGCCTTCTTGTAAATGTGCTGTGTGGGGGCCGTTAACCAGACACACACGGAGCCAGTGAACGCATCACTCTGCTCTGTCTCACTAAGTCATTCAATTACTCAGCCGGAGAGAGGAACAGCAGCACAACAACACCTGCTTTTACCCCCCCCCCCCCCCCCCCCCCCCCCCCCCCCCCCCCCCCAACACCACAAATCTAGTTTAAAGTCTATTTATTCCACTTCATATTATTATGAAAGGTGTTTTAAGTAAATAGTGCATGTTAAAGTTTGACTGATTCACTTTCAGTAAAGTCCGTGTGAGTTTTTGCAGTAAAGTAATTCAAGGTCCACTTACTGGCTTCTTCTGAAGCTTTCAGCCTCCCTCAGTCATGTCAGCAGGTGGAGCTGGTTCAGTGGTCAGCAGGTGACCTGAGCATCACAGGTGGTTGCATATGAAGCCCCTGGGATCCGTTTAAAACCTGGAAACAGCCAGAGTTCATGTTTTAGAGCATGACTGATTTATCGTATCAGTGCATATGTTCTGATATGTGCTGACATGAATACTTTTATTAAGAAGCAATAACGCAGTGGAAATGCTTGGGTCAAGTTTATATAGGAAGCGTTTTATGTATATTTGATCCTTTGTTTTCATTCAAGTTAAATATAGATATATAATATATTCACATATTTGTTCCTATGTTTTTTATTTATAGTTATTTATTTTTATAGTTATTTTATTTAATTCCCAGTGAAGTTTACCATTTCAGTCACTGATCGAACCGCCGACCTTCTGATGAGAGGATGACCTCCTGAGCCTCAGTATATCACAACATAATGTAACAGTCAGTACAGTATTCACAATCACATGGTGAAACTCAAACTCATGTTGAGCCACATTTGCTTTTTAGTGTTGTGAAATATTTCTGGGCTCGTGCTCCGACAGATTCTGGACATGAGAGCTGCGGACATCGTGTCTGCTTGTTAGACCTGGGGTCAGTGCTCAGTCACACACAGGGATGATGAAGTTCGTTATATTATATAATATTCTAAGTAAAAGGTAAATTAAGAGTAAAAAGTTAAAGTTGAATCACATTTTCTTTTGAGGAGGAGAAAGTTCCACAAAACAGGAAAAAACTGTTGTGAGTAAATAGTTATTCTGACTGACAGGCCTTCTGTGTGTGTGTGTGTGTGTGTGTGTGTGTGTGTGTGTATCCAGGTGTTTTTTGACATCACGGTGGCGGGTCATGAGGTGGGGCGGATCGTCATTGGGCTGTTTGGAGAGGTCGTTCCTCTTACTGTCAATAACTTTGTTGCCCTGGCAACCGGCGAGGTAAGATGTATATGAACACACACACACACACACACACACACACACACACACACACACACACACACACACACACACACACACACAGTTCATGTGATGTCTGTAGACGTTCATCTCCACATGATGCAGCTCTAACAAGTATTTCATATTTTTCCTTATTTATCTTCATATTGCATATTCCTTTTTGTGCAGCTTAATTATTCCATGATAAACTCCGTGAAGTTTATCCATCAGGAGAAAACGTTCCATCATCCACATGATCAAAATATTTGAAGTAACTCTCACGTCCTCCAAAAAAAAAAAGAAAGAAGTATTTTAAAATCAAACTTCATCATTCGACTGTGAACGCAACATCAAATCACAGCGTTGTCTCCGACTGTGTTCACAGAAAGGTTACGGCTACAAAGGCACCAAGTTCCACAGAGTGATCAAAGACTTCATGATCCAGGGGGGAGACTTCACCGCTGGGGACGGGACTGGAGGTAAGGACGGCGCCTGACGTGTCTCTGTTGACATCAAACTCACGGTGTGTGGGTCACTCACACACCAAGGAGACAGAGTGTTTCTGTGAGACATGTTCCAGGTTTCTTAGATTTTCCTGTTTATTTATCAGAACTTTTTTCCGTCCAGGTCACAGCATCTATGGAACGACTTTCGCAGATGAAAACTTCAAACTGAAGCATTTAGGAGCAGGATGGGTGAGTTCACACACACATGAATGTTTCTACTGTTGTATTTGTGAGGACCGTCACTGACATGCAATCACAAACCTGTAACACGCACCAATAAGGAAACATCAGTCAGAGTGTTTTGAACCGAGTTTTGATGAGATGAGAGGATCAGACAGAACGTAAATATAACTTGTCGGAGTTGTGTCATGTATGAACGTGTGTGTGTGTGTGTGTGTGTGTGTGTGTTTGTACCAGGTGAGTATGGCAAATGCGGGTCCGGACACCAACGGGTCGCAGTTCTTCATCCTGGCTGCCAAAGCTCCGTGGCTGGACGGGAAACACGTGGTCTTCGGCAAAGTCCTGGACGGGATGGTGGGTCGAGCCTCAGACGCTTTCCATAAAGCTGCAGCATGAGGCTGTTTGAAAAACAAACCAACATGTCAAAATGTGCCGTGACATGTTTTTATTTTAACATGTAAGATGGAGGATGTAAACTGATCCTGAATCAAACAAACACTCCGACGACATCCTCATGAGGCCTTCTGCCACAGAGGAGCCGGCTTCCTATATAAATTCAGTGGCTCCACCCACTCAGGAAGTAGCCCACAGACCAGGAAAAGGAAGGTTGGGAAGAAGTCCCGCCCCCTTTTAAAGAGGAAGTCTGTCATCAGTCTTTCTAAAAGAAAACACCTCATTTTACACTTATCTTCAGCTCCAGGTTTCAATACTGACTTTGGAAATATCAGCCGACAGCAAATCTTAACATAAAGTCTGCTTACTGGAGCTTTCAGCTGCATCTTGTGGCCTTCATCCAGTGCAGAGTTTGCTTCACTGTCAGGGAGATTGTTTAGTTGTTTTGTGATAAACTTAAGCTCCGCAAAGATTTTACTAAGAGCAAAGGATTTTTCTTATTATATCATATTGTTGTTACTGTTAGCAGTTTGTCGTTAGCATGCTGTCAAAGCCTTTTGGAGATGTAGTTGTTGAATCCTTGTAAAATGAAAAGTCGTAACAGGATGAAATGCTTTTCAGCAGCCTGGTGTAAGAGCTTTTATTTTCTACTTATTTTTTCATGCTCAGTTGATAAAGACAAGAATCAAATGCAGGATTTGACAATAACCTGAACTGATCTAAATAATACTCATCTCTAACCGCTTATTAAAACTTATCTCAGGGTAAAAGAGAATAAAACAAAGAGTGAATTTAAAACAAAATGTTAACAGCTGATATGCGTCTTGTACATTTGTGTTGAGTGTATCTAACCTGATTGTGTCTGTCTCCTCAGTCTGTGGTTCACACCATCGAGCTTCAGGACACCAACGACAGGAACTTGCCGTACACCGAGTGCGTGATCGTCAACAGCGGCAGGATCCCCGTCAAAGAGCCCTTCGTGGTGGAGGTGGAGGGCTGGTAAATGCCACTGTTACACGGCTAGCTGCAGAACAAATGCAGTGAGTCGGTACTATATACTGGTGATCAATCAGAAATCATTTGCAGTTTGCCAAATTCACATTTTCATTCATCATTACTTTTGCAAATTAACATGCTAATACTAACATGCTAGCAAGAAGGGATGGGTATTGACTGAAATGTTTTGATATCAGGACTGATATTATACTTTAGTTTCAGTATTGATACCAAAACAATACATGTATCCGCAAGTTTTGCTATTGCTACATAGCTAATGTTAGCATTAACAGCTGAGTTTACTTTGCTTTGCTATTATGATCAGAAATCACCATTTAAATCAGGAAATATTTGCACAAAGTGTAAACAAAACTAGAAACTGACTCAGTTCCAGTTTTCAGTATTTGAAAGTTTTTGGTTTCAGCTGGTACCAAAAACATATGGAGGTTCGATACCCATCTCTATTAGCAAGCTAACATGAACGTGAAGCATTGCATTCTGGGTGTTAACATGCTAACAATTTAACTGTGACATGCCGCAGAGACTAAATGTTACATGCTAAACATTAGCGTGTTAACATCCAGTTGTAGCAACATGCTAACTATAGCCTGCTAACGTTAGCATGTGGATTAAAGACAAACATGAATTCTGATTGATCTCTACTGTATACAGAGATAATATAAGTAACATTTTTAAGATTAAGTTATTAACAGAACATATCAGTGACACGGTAGCTGTCTAACAAATGTCTGTGAAGGGAGGGAAGATTTTTATCAACCATCTGACGACAGGGAAAAAATTGATCTGTGGTATTGACTGAACTTTTACTTTTAGTTTAGAACAGAAGACAGCTTCATATCAAAAAGTTAAGATGATCATAGATAGTAAAGGAATTATTTTTCCAATGTGCTCTTGTAAAGACTGTATACTCAGGTGAGAACCTCGTATCTCCAAAATGGCTGCTTTTCAGGATGGTAGCAAAATTAGCCTCAATTTTAAGATGAAAACATTTTATTTTTGGCAGTGAAGTCAAAAAGAAAAAAAAAATAGTATTTTTTTAGTTTAGTGCATTTAATTCAAAGTCAGTTTTTATTGCAACAGTTTTGTTAGCAGGTTTTCATTTATTTGAAACATAACATAAAAGGTCCCATAGAAAAGCATGTAACATTTCAAATACCAAAACTCGGAGATATGAGGTTTTCAACAGAGGGGAGTGGCGGCAGTTCTGTGTGTTCACTATTTATCAGGTTCACTGTGGTTCATGCTAGCGGTTTTACACGTTAGCATACTTGCATATTTAGCGGATGGTGCCGGTTAGCATCATCTCTAAAACTCTGTATTAAACTAAATAACGAACACACACTTTACACTGCCCTCATTTCATAACAGGAAATAGACCGAAGAGCATGTTCGATGAAAAAAGGTTGTTTTTTTTAACAAAGGTTTGGTGCTGTGAAATCAAACATGACAGATATCATGTAAACTTGCACTTACACAATAACTATGTAGCTCCTCATTAATCTCTTATTGCCAAATCATCTTGCACTTCCTATGCATCTAATCAATATTTAAAAAGCTTCATTTCAATACTTGTTTATGAACATATGCAAAAAAGACTTACAGCCTCTGTAGCAAGTGTCAAATGGCATTCTGGCACTTTATGATTTTTATCACTTTCACTTTATCACCCTTTTCATGGGTTTGAAGCATCTTTTCTTCCTGATGCATTATGCACCATATCATGTTTGCAAAAACTACAGCACAAATTGCACAGGATGAAAATGTTCAAAAGGTGTGGAAAGGAATATTAATACTGTGTCTGTTCTTTAAATAATGAATTTAAATGTTGTACCTTGTGTTAGAGGTGTATTGTTGCTGACTGTCACCGGGTCAGTGAACTCATTCTGACTGTTAATGTTTTATCTTTCCTCGTTGTTCGTTTTAATGTTGTTTGGGTTGTTTCTGCTAACGTTCATGGCAGCATTGTAATCTAATAAAGTCTGAGCTTCCTCACGCCACTGAAGTTAATGCAGCTCTTAAAACCTCTTTACCAAACATATCAACAGTTGTGTTTTCATTCTTTATAATAACAGCAGAAAAAAAGGTGCCAACAGGTGTATTTTCTACAATAAACAATATGCTGTTGCAAAACAAGCTGAGAGATTGTGCAGTTATTCTTGGTGTTTCTGTTTCTGGTTTCCCACTGTGCACCAGCTGTTTAATGCAGCGTTCAGGTGAACCTCGTAAAATACCACGTTATCATGTTGCGTTTAGCAGGTGTTCAGGTGATCATCAGTACTGGTAAATACATCAACTGGACCAATAAAAAAGCCACTGCATGAATGTAATGGAAACAATGGAAGCCAGACATATACTCAGAAATGTTACATAACTAAATATAACTTATATTTACCTTTAAAACTCCCAATCTCCATAGGAATACATTCATATTGGACGAGCCAATGTTTTGGTACAATGCGAACGTTTGGTACCAGTTCAGGAAATGGGGAGATGTTTATATCAAATGTTATGTTTCTGTCTATATCAGCACACACCTGCTCTGTAAATCATTTGCTCCTTTAAGAAACAAATCTGAAACCAAAAGGGAGAAATTAATGTTTTATTTTCGTTGGTTCCCTGATGGTTTGGGCTCCATCTACGTAGCTGGAGACCTAATTTGGTTTCAGCTGATAAACGAAGAGCCACACCTTCGTAGCCGCTGTAGATGGTCTGAAGGATACGCCTACTTGTACCTACGTTTAAAGGTGCTATTTGTAAGTTTTGCTACATATCCAGCGTTAGCAGCTACTTCCTCAGGGCAGAGTGGACGCTACAGTCACTAGCAGAGGCAAACCGGGCCGGTGCTAGCTGGTTAGCATGCTATCTTCAGAAGTGATGGAAATAAAACGAGTTAACACTGGTGTTGCTTCAGTGAAGTTTGATGCTGAACTCACAAAACGTTGGCTATCAATACCAAAACGTGCATATCGCTCCTTTAAGCAGCAGCAGGAAACCGGAGAAAGTATTTTACTGTTACAAAATCACACTGTGAGTCACAGGCTGTATTATGACGTGTTACCAATTTTACCGGTTTAAATATAGACAGAGTTTATTATATAGACACTATTCATGGCAGCACAATAGTTATCATTACTGGTAACTACCCACAGTTACCACTCTACATTCAGACTCCAACTTTAATGCAGGGACCCTCTTGCGGGTCCAGTTGAACCAGTCGTGGGCCTGCAGGCCGCCGTGTGAGGAGCGTTGGCGTTAAACGGTGTAATTATCGTCGGTAAAAGGTGAAACTGCAGAGGAAGGCCGAGAGCTGACAGCTGATCTCTCAGCGCTGACACAAAACTGCTGCTAATGAGAACTACAGCGGGTGATTTGTTTTCCCCTGTTCTACAACACACACACACACACACACACACACACAGATACAACAGATAAACAGATACACACCTTTACGCACACACACAGGGGAGGAAAACATCTCTGAACACAAAGGTCAGAGCAGAGCAGAAATCTCTGGAGGACGACGGGAAGTCGACAGAAAACGGTGAAATATATCACGGCCGTCCGCTCGACTCCTCCGGAAAAAAGTCAGATCTCCACAAATTAACTAAATCCTCCTGATTTTCACCACTGACACCTGTTTATTCCACAGCAGCTAAAGGTGAGCGGGCTCTGGAAGAGGCTCTACTGTGTTTTCTGAACATTTGAAATCATCAGAAAGGCTGTTGCGAGGTCCTTCGTCCTCCGTATTCTCCATCTTTATTTTCCTAGAAAGCTGCTACATCCTGATACTTTTCAGATGAAACGTGCTAATTATGAATCTTTAAATTTGATCGCTTTTAATTCTTCAGAAAATTAAAGGTTTTGTAAAAGTATTTTCTGGGCGTTTTTCATCTTTAATAGATAGTGATGGTGGAGAGAAACAGGAAACCAGAGAGAGAGAGTGATGCATCAAAGCTCCCTGGACCGTCCATGAGTTTTAATGTGAAAATCCAAGATTATCAAAGCCAGAAATACTAATTATTAAGAGCAAAACATTTGAATAAATGAATAATTGTGAATGAAAAACAAAGTTATAAATAATACGTAACTAAATAATTTTTTAATGGGTAGATTTGTGTTAAAAGTTTGAATCAATTCTGTTTTTTCTCTTTGTTCAGAACTTTAAAAATTTGTCTTTTCCTGTTATATTTATATTCTATATATTTATGAATTTAACTGTGATTCCTAAAGCTGCTGCGAGGTGAGTTTTCTTTTAAAGGTCAATAAAGCTGCAGATGATGATAAGTTAAACCCAAATTATTGCGTAAAGCTACAGACTGCACCGTGTCAGCATTTAAAATATAAACAGCAGCACAAACTCTGTGAGAAATGTCATTTTCTGATCCTCTCCTCTCTTTGAAACATCTCAGCTGAGTCTTTATTTTCTGGCTGCTGTTGTTTCATTTTTCCGCAGGACCACCAGGTGAGATGGACGGACAGACGGACAAACTACCGCCTTAAACATCCACTGCCCCCCCCTCAGCACGCCGCAGAGAAACCCCCCTCTGTTTGTCAGCCAATATAACAAGACTGTCTGAACCCGACGGACCAGCAGAGAGCAGGAGACGGAGGGCAGAGAGGGTTTAGGAGGACGGAGGAGAGAAATAGAAAGCGATAGAGAGACTCGAAGAGAAAGAGACAGAGAGGAGAGAGAGAGAAAGTGGTGGTGGGTTTTTAAATGGTCCGGAGGGATGCGTGTCGAGGAGGAGGAGGAGCAGGAGGAGAGGAGAGAGGGGAGGCTCCCACAGCGACTGCTAGTTGTTATATTGGGGATCTGTTAGTGGATCAATGTAAAAAGAAAGAAAGAAAGAAAGAGGGAGGGAGAGAGGCTGTGTGGAAGGATGACAGGCCTCATTACCACCAAACCTCGGACAGTGATGCCTCTGTGTGTGTGTGTGTGTGTGTGTGTGTGTGTGTGTGTGTGTGCGCGCGCACATTCATACATGTATACTGTGTGTATTCCCAGGCCAGCAGAAGCCTATTTACATGCATGGGTGTGTGTATGTTTGCAAGATTGTCTATCCTTTCTCCCCCTGTATAACTGTATGTGTGTGTGTGTGTGTGTGTGTGTGTGTGTGTGTGTGTGTGAGAGTGTGTGTGCTCGCTCCCTGTGGGCCTCTGTAAGAGAAGCAGAGGATGATGGGACAGAGTTGTTTAAAGGTCAGCAGCAAACACATCATCAGACAGAGAGAGCTGCCCTGAGAACTAACAGCTAACCTGCACACAACCAACACACAACCGCAAACTAAACTAACCCACAACCACTACACAACCACTACACAACCACTACACAACCACTACACAACCATTCAGACTGACACTGGAGGATCACTCTGCTGTATGTCAGCTCAGGCCAAGTGCAACGTCCACGACAAATCATGTTCTCCAGACGGAAAGGAAAATGTTTGTGAACGTTTTTATATTTTTTTTCACTGACAATGAAACACAAAAACCACCAATCCAACGCGTCATATCTCAATTGCAATATCTGCCAAAATAATCACAATGTTTTGGGGTTTTTTTGCACATCGTTCAGCCCAACTTAATAGTGGCGCTACACAAAAAGAAAAAGGTCATTGTGATTCATCCTGGGGATCATGAATGGATGAATCAAATTCAGGATATAAGAGTTCTGTCCTCTGACCCAAAACCCTTTTTATTTTCCTTTAATCAACACATTTATTTATTAAGACAGCTGTTTGCACCGGCACGAGGGGCTGAGCGAAGTCATTTTTGTGTTGAATGGTTTCTAGAAGGTTGGAAATCAATCCAGAAACTCTCAGTCTTCTGAAGTCAAAACGTTTTCTTTCTCTAAAAACTTTACAAAGTCCGTGAGGAGATCTGTCGGAGCTATTCTGAGGTCCGGTCCAGTCTCAGTCCTTACGAGCGAACCTGCCAAGTGAAGCTTGGAAGTGTTTCAGGTCTGAAGGATGATCAATACAGTGAAATGCATTTGATGGTTTTCATTTCAAAGCTGCATTAGTGGGAGACCAGGTGCTTTTAAAGCAGCTACCTGAAATCCAGGATAAACAAAGCCACGCGGTCATAGCAATACCTCCCTCTGATTGGCTAAATGTATTATTGTGTGTGAAATATTTCATTCTGGGCGACTTCCATTTTCTGACATTATAAACCTGGTTAAAGATCATCTCTCTCCAGTTCCACCACCTCATTAACGACACCCCCGCCTCGTGTGGAGCCGCTCACCTCGCCGCTGTCACCTCGCCCGCCACTCGATGGTGACGACGTGGAGTCTCGGCCTCCTCTACGACAATTATCACCTTCTTCTCCCTTCTTTTCCTCCACCTCGTCCTTCCTCCTCTTCTCTGACTGCAATTAGAGAGAGGAATAATCATATTGACAGCGCTGACAGGTCGGGGCAGGAGAGCAGGAACATGAATAGTCACATGTGTCAAAGGCAGCGCGAGGAGGAGGAGGGGCGGTCAGATATATCAGTGTGTCTTATTGTAGCTTTGATATTATGACAATGACACACAGTCAATTCAAATTCAGAATCACTGAGGCCACCAGCTCCTATAAATGCCCAGGAATTAGTCTGCTGACATTTTTACACAGACGTATTGACATCTAACACTGTAGAACGGTTCAGACTGAGACTAACAGACCTCCGCTGTACTAAATTATATATCGACATACTGCACACGGAACAAGACCATGAGACATGATGCTGTGTTTTTATCAAGGCCACAGAAGCTACTCATGTGTGACTGGGTAGCGGGTGTCTGTTAAAAACACTGACTTTTTTGGAAACATGCATGTTTGTACACATCCAGGATGTATTTAGCCTAGCTTAGCACAAAGACTAGAAGCAGGGGAAACCAAAAGCCTAGCTATGAACAGAGAATAAACACACCTTTTAACATGACAAACATTGTAATAAAGTTATCACTTAATTATCATCTCTTATACAGAGTGTGAATTAAACAATATTACAGTGCAAACTACTGAGCCTGAAGCACACATGTATTTTAATATTGTTCAGTTACCCAACCAAGTAAAACTCCTGAGTGAAAACAAAGAGAAGAGAAGAAGCTAATGTCGAGAAGGAAGAAGACTAGCTAAATCACCACAGACATAAAATACTATTAACATAAAATAATAAAATCCATATCGATGTGAAAACGTTTCTCTACAACAACTAATCCTCCATCGTCTCACTGCTCATGACTGAGAACCAGTGTTTGTAACATTAGATCATATATGACAATTTATATTGGTAATGAAATGACAGGCCGCGCTGTCAGCTAGCTGACATTAGTTAGCTTAACTGTCACTTAAGGCTAAGGTTAGAAACTAGCCAACATTAGTTAGCTAAACTCTAACTTAGGGCTAAAGTAAGAAACTAGGTAACATTAGTTAGCTAAACTCTAACTTAGGGCTAAAGTTAGTTACATGCTAACATTAGCATTCATCCGTAGACTTGACACAGTCTAATTCAGAAACTCTGAAGGTAATAAAGTGAAGCTAGCTAGTTAGCTACTGCTACTTACATTTACCTACAGTGTCTGCGTGACACACAGGAGTAAGAGATTCAGGGCACACCACTACTGGGAGTGAGGCAGGGGAGACAAGAGGTTAACCTAACGTCCTGGTTTAGAAATGGTACGGTCCACTTTAGGGGTGTCTGAAATCATTTTACAAGATACGTCCAGGCATGAATATGGGAAATATATTGTAATATTTACAATTACAATTAAGAAGGATATATAAATGTTTGAACCTCACTAAAGTGTTGTTTTTACCTCAGACCACCCCTCGTAATTTGACCCCTCCTTCTCATGTCATATTAGTGAGGAAAGTTAGTGGTTTCACCTTGCAGTGTGAGGCAAAGAGGTAAATTACAAACAGCTCTTATGAAACTAAATTAAAACTTTTATAAAAGTCTTTTTATACAAAGTTGATTTTAATTCTTTTTACCATTAAAAAAAGAGCCAATTAATTTCCTTTCTGTTTTAATTTACAGTGTAGACTTTTTTTTGTGTTTGCAACCATGCAAAACAATTTAATTCTGAATTACAGTTTATCTTTGGGTTAACTACAGTAAAACTTATTTCTTCATGTTTAACTCTGTGCGTTCATTTTCCAGCACTGTTTGTCCCATTTATATTCAATCCAACACTAAAAGCTTATTTCTACTCTTTCTTTCTTACACACACTCTTGCATTGACCCTGAACGCCTCTCTCTCTATGCATTTTATCATTAACACCTAATTGACCAGTAATTTTTCCTCCCATCTGTATGCATTCCTGCATTAAAAGCCTCATTTCTCCTCCACTTCTTCTCACACCCACACATATTAAAAGCCATTTTCTGCCTCTGTTTCTGTCTTAACTACATGCATTCCACCATTAAAAGCTAATTTTCCGACAGCCTCGCTCCCATCTATATGCATTGCTGCGCTGAAGCCTAATTTTTCTACTTTCTCTGCGGCTCCTCTCCTCTCGGGCTCCATCAGTTGGGAGGAGCTGGCCTGGGAAATCGTTAACGCTCCTTCTCTTTAAATTGGGAAGGTGGACGGCAGGTGAACATCGCATTGATCGCCCTCTCAAGGCCTCTTTCTCCCACCCCCCCACCCCCCCACCCCTCTCTCTTGCATCCCTCACCACCAATTGTCTGGCCTTTACTCCCCCCCCCTCCTCCCACCTCCTCACATCACCGCCAATTGCTGGCCATTTTTCCCCCTCCATCCCTTTCCTCTTCTTTTCTTCGGATGTTGGCGGAGGTCACAAATTTACAAGAGCGAGTGGAGGGGTGGGGGCGGTGTTGCTGTCTATCTGTCTAACAACCACCATCATGGGGCGGAAAACAGAGATATGTGGAGGGTTGGAGGGGGGCCGGGGCAGCAGGGGGTTATGGGACAGAGATAGCGGGTGGTGGCGTGGGAGGAGGGAGTGGGGGGGTCGAAGTAAACATAGTGATGATTTCCCCTGAGTTTTGTTCATCCGGACCGATGAGGAGGGAGAGAGACAGAGAGAGAAAAAGGGGGAGAGGAAGAGAGAGAGAGAGAGAGAGAGAGAGAGCAGCTGCTGTCCTGTCACCGCCGGCAACCGTAACCGCGGTGACACCTCCTCCTCCTCCTCCTTAGAACAAGAGAGAAAAGAGAGAGGGATGCTGCGAGAAAATCGAAATGCTGACACACACACACAGATATACATGCTGCCATCACACACACACACACACATACATACACACACACACACACACACACACACACACACACACACACACACACACACACCAAACCCCCTCTGCGGGCCCCTCGGACACCTCTCATCGTCCAATTAGAGTCCTAACTGAGAGGAGAGGAGAGGAGAGAGCTTCCTGTGTCACACATTATTTTTTTTTAAAGTACTTATTTGTTGTTGTTTTTCCTGATTTTTTACTTTTATTGTTTTGAGTTAATGGCTGCGGCTGCGTCAGATGTTCCTCCATTTATCAAGTTACTCTCTTATGAGTCATACGGCCTGAAGACACAACAAACTGTAGATAAACCAAAGCATTAGAAAAACTTTGAGGCGCTGGATGGACAGTCAGAAATCACTGAACAGATTTCAGTTCATCCAGTAGTTGCCGAGATATTTCTCTAAAAACCACAAAGGTCAACCTCATGGTGGTGTCAGAGAAAAGATCAGATTCATCCTCCGAGTTTCATCGAGGTCTGAACCAGATTTCACCCCAGTCCATCCAACATCTGGACCAGTGGTGAACCGACAGACCAACCATGCTGCTAATGTGGCTAAAAAGTTTAGAGACTGCACTGAGCTGTTGTGAGTGTTTTATTGTGTTTCATTGTGTTTCAGTGTGTTTCAGTGTGTTTCATTGTGTTTCATTGTGTTTCATTGTGTTTCATTGTGTTTCAGTGTGTTTCAGTGTGTTTCATTGTGTTTCAGTGTGTTTCAGTGTGTTTCATTGTGTTTCATTGTGTTTCAGTGTGTTTCATTGTGTTTCATTGTGTTTCAGTGTGTTTCAGTGTGTTTCATTGTGTTTCAGTGTGTTTCAGTGTGTTTCATTGTGTTTCATTGTGTTTCAGTGTGTTTCAGTGTGTTTCAGTGTGTTTCAGTGTGTTTCATTGTGTTTCAGTGTGTTTCAGTGTGTTTCATTGTGTTTCAGTGTGTTTCAGTGTGTTTCATTGTGTTTCAGTGTGTTTCAGTGTGTTTCATTGTGTTTCATTGTGTTTCAGTGTGTTTCAGTGTGTTTCAGTGTGTTTCAGTGTGTTTCAGTGTGTTTCAGTGTGTTTCATTGTGTTTCACTGTGTTTCAGTGTGTTTCAGTGTGTTTCATTGTGTTTCAGTGTGTTTCAGTGTGTTTCAGTGTGTTTCATTGTGTTTCAGTGTGTTTCAGTGTGTTTCAGTGTGTTTCAGTGTGTTTCATTGTGTTTCAGTGTGTTTCAGTGTGTTTCAGTGTGTTTCAGTGTGTTTCAGTGTGTTTCAGTGTGTTTCATTGTGTTTCAGTGTGTTTCAGTGTGTTTCATTGTGTTTCAGTGTGTTTCAGTGTGTTTCATTGTGTTTCAGTGTGTTTCAGTGTGTTTCATTGTGTTTCAGTGTGTTTCAGTGTGTTTCAGTGTGTTTCAGTGTGTTTCAGTGTGTTTCAGTGTGTTTCATTGTGTTTCATTGTGTTTCAGCGTGTTGACTGAACAGAGCTCATTTCACTCGCTGGGTTTCCATCACAGTTTTGCGCCAAATAGAAGCGACTTTTTAGAAAAGTCGACAAATAACAATTGTGAATGTTCTGTGTTTCCATTGAGTGATGTTATGAGAATAATGTGCAGTTTTCTCCTCTTGCAATATCATTCCAATTAAACGTGACAATGGATTTCCAGCTGTCTGTCTCTGGGTTGGAACTGGTCCAGTCCAGGTTAACTGGTTTTAACTGTCCAAATCACAAAGCTTCAGTCGCTTGTTCATTGGCCGATTTATCTATACTTCCACCAAAATAACAGTGAGGTCAAAGACCGTATCGATTCACCATCTCTCTTATGTTTCCAACATGTTTGTCAAAAACAGCAAAGAAGCTCAGTCCCAGTCCGTCCATCTATCACAGCTGATCATAGATCTGAAGATAAATCCAAAATAATGACTTAAAGTTTCAATTCAAATCATAAATTAGAAAGATTTACAACAGATCAAATAATAATCAAATTTGTGAAAATGTAATTTACAATAAATACAAAAAATGACTCCTAACCGCAGGCGTCACGGCTTGAGTTCGAACATTTAGTGAAATATTGCTTCGTGGAATCGTCTGAGAAAACACCTCATGGCAGAGTATAGTTTCTTTTATACTGTTTTTTAAGTTTACAATTTCAAATTGCGCATTAAACAGATTAATGGAAACACACCTACTGATATTACCATTAGTGTAGTGTAAGTTTCTTCATCCTTTTCTTCTTCACCCTCCTACTTCCTGTTCGACCATATTTGTGTGATCTTGTTGTAGACGATGTGTTAACTGGTCCTCAGGCCGTCTCCTGTGAGAGAAGAAGTAGATTGGATATTTTGGAAGAAAACAAAGTTGTTTTGACAATAAACATAATTTCCAGTGGACAGGACTGATATAAATAAATAATAAAATTAAAAATTAAATTAAATTAAATTAAATTAAATTAAATTAAATTAAATAAATCTAATAAATTTAATAAATAAATATAATTAAATAATTAATAAATATTGATAATACTTGAGATTGAATAACAGTAATAAAGCAAAAATAATTAATTAAAGAGAAAAAAAAAATTACATGAAAATTTACATCAAATGAGGTTAAACAAAACATTGTGAGCGGTCCGCTCAGAGGCGTCCACGCAGCCTCCGGTTTGTTGTGTCAGTTCAGTCTCTACATGGGCCGCCACTGCACACGTGCTCCTCCAGACAGACCAGGAAGACGTGTAACAACCACTGTACGTCTGTAAGGAAGCACAAGTGAGGCCTTACAGTGAAAATGTTTGAGACTTAAATAGACAGATGACTAAATTAAAATGTCGTAGCAGCCGAGTTGAAATGCAATAAAACACAAAGACAAAAACACACAGGATTCAAGTAAACAATAAAAACGAGCGGAAGATAAATAAGAATAAATAAATATGTTGACATGGAGCAAAGAGTGAGGGTGAGGATGAGTCATAGAGACGCATGACAGAGTCAGATTGCTGCAGTCAGTCGTCGTAGCATCAACAATAAGATTCGTTTTTTACTGAACTCTCCTCTCTTTACTTTCTCTCTCGTCCTCATCTGTCCTTTTTCTCCTCTCTCTCTCTCTCTCTCTCTCTCTCTCTGTCCTCACCCTCCTCCCTCTCTCTCTCTCCTCTCCCTCTGAAACTAATTAGCAGTGAAGGCCGGAGCAGAGGGAGGGAGACGTGAGGAACGAGAGGAGGAAGAGGAGAGAGAGAAAAAAAAAAAGACACTAAAAGTAGAAAAAAGATCCATATTAGATGTTTGAGCGCTGGTTAACCCCGTGAGCTGTAAACAGCCACAACACACACTTCCTATTTGTTCTTCCCTGCGGTTTCCTCCCTGACCACTGTGAGCTGAACTTCACTCTCCAGACGTCTGAAGCTTTCAGACGACCATCACTCTTTGTGCTTTTATTTATTTTATTTCTACTTTTATTTCTGGTTTTACTCACTTCCAAACATCCCCTCTCTTTCTTTCCTCATTTGATTATTTTATCTTTACTATTTTGTCTTAATTATTTTATTCAATTTTTAACATCCTAACTTTTATTTCTGGTTTCACTCACTTTAAAACATCTCCTCTGTTTTACTATTTTATTATTTTTATCTCTATCCCTCTTTTGTTATCTTTGCTTTCCAGTCTTTTATTGTTTTTATTTATTACTCTGTGTGTAAATGTGTGTGTGTGTGTGTGTGTGTGTGTGTGTGAGGGGGTGGGGTTGGTTTTTATTGTTTTTATTCTGTAAAGCACTTTGTTATATTGTGTCTATGTATGTATGATGGATTGATTGATTGATGGATTGATTGATATATATATATATATATATTCTACAGATGTATTTCACACTTGTTTCAGCTCCAGTTGGTGAGCATCAGAGTGAGAGAGTGAGAGATGTTGAGGTGCAGTGGCTGAGATGTTTTGCAGGTTGCTGCTGACTCAGTGGAGACCTGCAGCTCCTGATGCACCGTCCAGTCTCTCCCTCTCACTCTGGTGGGCGTCGCTGTGACCGACAGAGGCGTCTGCTGCACAAAGTTTTCATCCTCCCACATCAGACCAAAAGCTCTGGCCTCTGTGCGTCTCCTCGTCCTCCTCCTCCTCCTCCTCCTCCTCCTGCTGGAAGCTTATTTTTCTGTCAGTAAACAGCTGATCGGCCGAGCCGTGTGATGCTGCAGCCGCTCGATAACATTATGCAAAACTAGAAAAAATATATAAAGAGGAATGTTGGAGGAGGAGGAGGAGGAGGTGAGAGGAAATCAATGGACGAACTGCTTCAAATCTGGTTGTACTGTATGTGTGTGTGTGTGTGTGTGTGTGTGTGTGTGTGTGTGTGTGTGTGTGTGTAGTTAATGTTGTGTTCATGCAAATAACCCACAAAACCCTCTTTTCCTCCATGTTCCAGCAGCCTGATAAACTGACTGTTGTAACGCCTCGTGGTTGTTTCTAAAGGCTGCAAATGATTTGTCGTCTTTTATCGTACAAACTTATAATTATATTTATATATTCATATTTATATATATTCATATAATATATTATAATACAATATTCTGGCTTTGCCTCCACGGTGGCGACAGTCAGAGCCGGAGCCATATTGTTTCAATATCTCAGTGACACCTCGATGGAACTTCTTCAGATTCGGCACAAACATTCACAGGGACTCGAGGATGAACTGATGAGATTTTGGTGGCTAAAGGTCAAAGGTCAAAGGTCAAGGGTGAAGGTCACCGTGACTTCACAAAACATGATTTTGACCTTGTGATGGTGATATACTCCTCGAGATCGTGACGGTCAAAGGCTTCACAGCAAATATTATTATTATTATTATTATGACAAAGTTTGACACAGATGTTGAATATTGGATGTGACTCTGGGAAAACAGGGATGGAACCTGAGAGCAGTCTGCGTGGCGGAGGCAGACAGTGTCATTGTGATGTGACAGTGGCGTGGAGACGAGGGGACGGTCTCGTCGGTCCTTCACCGCTGTCACACTGGATTCATTCAGCGACAGCAGAGTTGAGCTCTGGCAGCGCTCACGTCCTGATACACAATCAATAGCTTCTTTATAAACACAGATGCTGTTATATTGCCGTTAATCAGACCCCTCATTATGCCGCCTTTGCTTGTTTACACCGAGACGAACAAAGCCGCCACAGTGTGCGAGTCGAGAGGGGGCGACGGCGTCCGGGAGTCAGAGGCGTGACGTGGAACACAACAGTGTCGCCTCCCCGGTCCCGCCCCTGGTCCCGCCCCCAGTCCTGCTCCCGGTCCCGCCATGCCGGGTCTTTACAGAGATGCTGGCTCTGTGACTACCTCGGCCCCCCCCAACATTCCCGCCTTGAGCAGGATGTGAGGGGCTCATGAAGCTACACGTTTCTTTGATTTAAACACTCCGCTCCCCTTCTGGTCGCACTCTGTTGTTTGTGTCCTCACCCTTTTCTAATCACCTTTGAGGATAAATAACTTTATTTGACCGACAACATCTGGTTTTTTATGTCACTTCCTCTCTCTCCAGACGAGCCGGGTCGTTACTCGTGTGCAAAGTTGCAAAAGCTGTGAATTGAAGCATAAAAACAGGCCTCAGGTCACAGTTACACTGTTCACACGTACAGACTCGCACACCGCAGTTACGACGGTGTGACGTTCTCTGAGATCCGAGCCTCGAGAATCATGGAGGAGATGAGCGCCGCTGCGTTGGTGAACTCAGGCTACGTCCACGCTGATACGTTTTCATTTTAAATCAGCGTTTTAAAACTAAATCGATCTCCGTCCAGACCGACACAAACACACACGTGACCACGTACTGTACACTGAGCATGTGTGAGCTGGTGTAAACAGGAAGTAGATTGTCTCCTCTGCAGTTGTAGCATTAAAACAGAGACTGTAAGTGAACAACAGCTGCAAAGACAACAAGGTCAGTGACACTGTCATTCATCATCATGTTGTATTCACCACTGGTAGTCCAGGCTGATGAGAGCCAATCAGGAGAGACTGTGGATGTGACCTCATCGTTTACAAAAGTCCGTCCAGACTACAACACAACCCCAGAGTTTTCAAAACAAAACGGGGCCAGCAGCGTTTCTGAAAGTCGTAGCGTAAATACTAACCCACGTCACTAACCTTGACCTCCATGAGGTGGACGACTGTCGACAGTCTGGTTGTTTCTGTTCTCGTTCGACGTCGTCTGTTTTCTCAGATCTCAGCTGTTAACAAGAACAAATTTAAAAAATGAGTTTAGTTTAACTGATAAAGAAGATGGACGAGACTGCAAAAGACTCAAGTTTTAATAAACAGGAATTATCCTTTAATATTTTAATATTTGCTATTTTTAAATATTTTTTTCTAGTTGCTTTTATTATTTCTGTCTTTAATAATAATAATAAAAAATAACAATAATAGTAAAAATAATAGTAAGGTTTCCTGCTTATGAAAATCAGACTACGAAGTGCTTCACAAGGATAAAATAACAAAACAAACACAAATGACTCAAGATAAAAAATAAAACAATAAAAACAGTAAAAATAGAAACACAAGTAAGCGATGTGAAAATATGTGAAATATTTAAAAGATTAATCTTTTAAATATTTCTTTCTTGTCTCTTTTGTTTTATTCTTCGTTGTAATCCTGTTGAAACCATGTGAAGAACTTTGTAACTTTATTTTGAAAAGTCCTGCTTAAATTCAGTTCCTGTGATTGAAGTGAATGAACTCATGTCGTCTCAGCTGCTCGAATCAGAGGCGACGTTAAAACTGAAACCACCTACAGAGAGAGAGCAGGGTTTTTAACATGATGGAGCTCTCTCTCCCTCTCTCTCTCTGTCTCTCTCTCTCTCTGTCTCTCTCTCTCTCTGTCTCTCTCTCTCTCTCTCTCTCTCTCTGTCTCTCTCTCTCTCTGTCTCTCTCTCCCTCTCTCTCTCTCTCTCTCTCTCTCTCTCT
>NW_019176432.1:268730-317711 GCF_002260705.1 Seriola dumerili | reverse complement strand
TCTCTCTCTCTCTCTGTCTCTCTCTCCCTCTGTCTCTCTCTCTGTCTCTCTCTCCCTCTGTCTCTCTCTCTCTCCCTCTCTCTCTATTTCTGTCTCTCTCCCTCTGTCTCTCTCTCTCTCTCTCTCCCTCTGTCTCTCTCTCTCTCTCTGTCTCTCCCTCTCTCTCTCTGTGTCTCTCTCTCTGTGTCTCTCTCTCTCTCTCTCTCTCTCTCCCTCTCTCTCTCTCTCTCTCCCTCTCTCTCTCTCTCTCAGTGGGATGGATGGATTTTTCGTCCTCCTCCATCTCTCTTATTGTTTTCACACACCAGTAGGACGAGATGCTTCACTGAATGGCCTTAACACCCCGCGGACACGAGAGAGAGAGAGAGAGAGTGTGTGTGTGTGTGTGTGTGTGTGTGTGTGTGTGTGTGTGTATGTGTGTGTGTGTGTGATCTTTACTCACAGCAGGAGGTCTGGAGATCAAACACACACACACACACATACACACTTTAATGTACTCCACTTTATTGGCATGATTGTTAAACAGAAACAGGATATTGTGAACACACACACACACACACACACACACACACAGTGATAAATGTGATGCTGGCAGCAGATCAATACGACCAAACTTTGGTTGAGCAAACAGCGATCCATAAAGAGGACTAACACTCGTTTTCCAATCGCTCCATCTCTCTCTCTTTTCATCTTTTTCAATAGTCAGATTCTTGTCTTTCAATCTCTCTCTCTCTTTTCTCTTTCTTCATTTTTATTATTATTTTTTTAAGGTTTTTATCTTTTACTTTTGTTTAATTCACTTTTTTCTATTTTACTTCTTTTCTCTCTCTTCAGTCTTTTTCCTCTCATCCTCCTTTAATCTCAATATCTGCCACTTTTCCCTCTTTCCTGTCATCCCTCCATCTAATTCTCAAACCTCACATCTCTTCATCGTTGCTTTTACTTCCTTCTTTTCTCTCTAAATCCGTCTGTTTGTTCGTCTCTGTCTCTCTTCTAATTCTCTTTTTTTATGGTTTTATTCCTCTTTCATCCCCCTCTCTTTTGTTCTTCAAACAACCTCCCTCTTTTCTTTTTCTCTCTTTCTCTATTTTCTGCTTTGATGACTCTGTCTGTCGGCGGAGGTAAAACCATCGGATGGAGCTTCAAAGGAGAAGTCTTCCTCTTCTTCTTCTCATCCCTCCTTTCTTCCTGTTTATCCCTCCATTTTCTTCTTTTTCCTCTGCTTTCTACTTGCCTCCTAGTTTGCTTTTTTCTCCCCTTTCTTTCCCCTCCTCTCTTCCTCTCGTCTTTCCTCTCATCAATCCATCTCCCTTTTCTCTCCTTTCCTTTGACTCCTCATGTTCTCTCCTTTTCTCCCCCTCCTCCTCCAAATCTTCTTCTTCTCCATTCCTCCCTCTTTTCATTTCCTTCCTTTCGTCCTGTTTGTCCTGATTGTGCTCCTCCTCCCTCCTTTTAAGTTACACTTTTCTTCTCCTCTCTCCTTACGTTCTCACTTCCTTGTTTCATCTCGACTCCTTCTCTCTTATTTTTCCTGTCCTCCATCTTTTCATTTTCCTTATTCTCTCTCTCTCTATCGTCTCTTTGTGACTCTCTCACGTCCTCTCCTTTTATTTTCCATCTTTCATCCTTTTCTCCCCTTCTTTTCATCTCCTCCCTCCCTCCCTCCCTCCCTCCTCCTCCCTCCGTCCGTCCGTCAGATATTGTTTAAAAAGCGGAGCTGCAGTTTGATGGTTAAAACGCTGGCAAATCGATACCTTCACACATGACAGAACGCTGGCGGACGACAGGACGGAGGGCGAGCGAGTCAGGGATGAACAGAGAGAGAGAGAGGGAGCGAGGGAGGAGGAGGAGGGGAAAAAAATAACAAGCTGACAACGAGGAGGCCCTTATTTCCACAAGCTGAGATGGATGGATAGCAGGGGGACGAGTGTGTGTTTCTATCATTTCACCCTCCATCCTTCCTTCCCTTCCCTCTCTCTTTCCAGTCTATTACTTTTTATCTTTTTTCTTCGGTCCGTTCCCTCGTGTCGCCCGATTCCTCTCCGTCTCTTTTTCCTCCTTCCTCCTTTATTTTATCCCTCCATCTCTCTCTTACAATCTTTTCCTCCTCTTCATCACTTTTTTTTCCTGATCATTTATTTCTCCTTAATTTCTTTTCTTTCATCCTCTTCCTGTTTACTCTTTTCTATCTGCTTCCATCCTTCTTCTTTTCCTCCGTAACTCATGTTTCTATTCCTCCGTTTGTTTTTATAGTAGAACAATAATCAGCGTTGTATTATTATCAGTCTTTGTCATTTCTCTCTTACTGATATTAAAGTTAACTCTTTGTGGTCTGGTCGTGAATCGTCTCTTCAGAATCAGCAGCTAATGTTCATTTAAAATGTTCATTTCAACAGGAAATTCAATGTTTAATGGCCAAACTTGGATTTGATTTTTTCTGATTTTATCTTAATAGGATTGTTGATCACTAAATTAGCAGCTAATTTTTTATTCTATCTAAACATTAGAGTTAGGGTGGCCACAGTCAGCAGCTAATGTTACTGAAAATATTATATTTTATCTAAATATTATAATTAATGACCAACTCAGCAGCTTGTGTTCACTTGGCAGGTGACGTTTCAGTTCACCTCAGCACTGAATTAGTGACGGGCAGGATTACAGCAGCTAATGTTACTCTCACTTTTTTATTTTCCATCGTCAACAGATCTGGAGGCCGAACGTAGCAGCTAAAGTTCATGAAACGTTTCCATTTGAACAGAAAATTCAATGTTCAAAGGACAAACTTAGCAGCTAATATACCTCTGATTTTTTCTTCCAATTTTGTCATAATATAAGAAGGTTAATCACCAAATTAGCAGCTAATATTAATGACTTTTTAATTTTATGTAAAACAGTCAGCAGCTAATGTTGAAAATGTTTTATTTTATCAAAATATTATAATTAATGGCCAATTTAGCAGCTAAGGTTAAGGACATTTTTATCACTTTAGTTTGTATTTGTCAAATGATTAAATGTAAATGTATCTAATAATAAAAACATGCTGTGTTCAGAGGGTTTTAATATGATACTGATGTATGTGAACAGACTGTGTGTGTTTTGCTCTGCTATTTTTTTGCAATTCATCACGTCACCATGAATCTACAATCACCGCAGCGTCGCTAGCTGAATGTGGCTAATTCCAGCTAAAGAACCGTTCCGATCTCGGGGGCCGAAGCTGGGCCAGCGTTCGGTTTTGGGAAATGACCCACATGAAACTCTGTTCATCATGACCCAGGTTACGAACTGAAGAGCCAACGAGCTAATGAGCGAATCAGCTGATAAATGACAGAAAACAACCCAGACACTATTCTGTGGAAGATTATGAGCTGGTTGTTCCACGTCATTCTTGGCGACACACGACAACGTTAACTCTCAGCTGGTACGTCCGGTATGTGAGAAAAAGTAACTGTTATGTTGGTACGTTATTTTTGCTGCTTGGAAATTCTAACTTTTGTTTTTTACGAGAGAAAATTTACATTTGTACATTTACACGTCACATAATTTCACTTTAAAACACGAATCCTCAGAAGGTCTTGCGTGAAATTCCTGGATCTGCTCGCTGTTCGTGCATAAGTGTAACAACTCAATTCTGGCAGAGGATCATGTGTGAAAGGTGTCACAGACATTTAAAGGCAAATTCTAAAATAATGGTGAAACAGTAAAATAGGCGAGTAAGAGAGAGAGAGGAGGAAAAAGAAGAAGAAAATGAAAAGAAGAAAAAAGGTGTGATGCTTCATATGAGAATAAAGAAACAAACTGAGAAAGAGAGAGAGAGAGATGAAAAATAGAAAAAGAGAAAGAGAGCGAGAGCTGATTAACCCTTTCTCCAGCCGTTTGACAAATGAACAAAATCAACAGGAGCCACACACACACACACACACACACACACACACACACACACACACACACACACACACACACACACACAGGGGGCCCAGAAATAACTAGTTTCTGCTAATAAACCCAACTAGCATGCCAGGACACATTACTCTGTCATAGGCCACACACACACACATCCATCTTCTGCACAGAGAGAGAGAGGGAGGGGGGCGGCTGGCCGATCGAGCTTCACTACACAGGCAGGAGTGATGGGGACATTTGTTAAGGATGCAGTCCATTCAATAGCAGTCATAGACCACCGCCGTCACTTTAAAGCCTCATCCATCTCCACCGCTCCGCCTTAATTTTTCAAAAAAAAAAAGCCTTTGTGAGGAAATATGACTTCCTATTTTTATCGTTTCATCATTTGTAAAAAGGCTGGGCAGCAGCCGGCCGACCGGATGTTTCTCCTGGTATAAATCATAACGGCCACAAGGCGTCGATAACCCGCCGCCGCAGAGTGGATCTGTACGGAGCGAGGAGGCCGAACACGGGTCAGGACTGGATCTGAGGAACAAATCCATCCTGCTTGTTAGCTGAAGGCGACTTCACTGCCGCTCTGATCCCAAATTCATGTCCAATCCTCAGACCTGAAACACTTCAGACACTTGGATCAGAGTCAGACTCCACAGCTACATCTGCTACACTTACACCATCTTTAAAACACAGAGTGGTTTACTCTTGCTGTTCCTGTCGACGCTTAAACTGCAGAGCACATCCAGTGAAGTCCTCACATACAACGATGCTGACTATGTCCAGAGGTGGAAAGACGCATTCAGATCTTTTATTCATGTAAAACCTTCAAAATAACTGCAGTGTAATCATGGTAATTAAAGTGTGATTTAATTAATTACTCTGTGACGAACCTGCTCCTCATGGGTCTGATCCAAACTGGGCCCAAGGAAAATCTTCCCACGAGAGACCAGATCTGAGGCGGGACCTGAGCAGCACCAGACCCGACCCAAATAAATAGACCTGAACAGAGACAGAGCACAAACAGCAGCAGTGGGATGTGTTACCAGTTAATACAATAAATTAACAAGCAGCCACATGGAAAAGAGGATAATCATAATAACATTATGTGCTTTATACTGTATACATCCACTGTATATCTGCTTCACAGACAAACGTACATGAATACTGGAAAGTCCTGTTTCCAGCTCCGGCACTTCATCACTCCATCAGTGGCTCCGTCCTCTCTGCTCCTGTGTGTCGCACAGACGCTGTAGGTAAATGTAAATAGCAGTAGCTAACTAGCTAGCTTGTTTAATACACTTTACTTTATTACCGTCAGAGTTTCTGAATGAGACTGTGTCAAGTGTCTACGGATGAATGCTAATGTTAGCTAGTTTCTAAATTTAGCCTTAAGTTACAGTTTAGCTAACTAATGTTAGCTAGCTGTCCTTTCATTTCCAGTGCTAGCTTGTCATATCATTACCAATATAAAATGTCATATGATGTAATGTTAGCAAACACTGGAGCTCAGTCATGAGCAGTGAGTCAGTGGAGGATGAACTGTTATAGAGTTTATCATTTCACATGGTGGTTTTACCTTTAACATTAGTTTTTATAATAATCACTCTCTTTGTTTTCACTCAGGAGTTTTATTCTGTTTAATATTGAACAATAATAAAATGTATGTGTGCCCATCTCCTCAGTTCACTTCCTTTCACCCAGGAGAAATAGTTGACCCCCCTGATTGTCGTTGTATAATTCGCACTCTGAACAGTAGCAGGACTGATTCATTAATTCAGCCCCACAGCTGTGGTCACATGATAGTCGAAAGATTCTGGGTGGAATATCACAAATGGTTCACACAGAATCTGAGAGAAATGTGATGAATGTGCATGTTGAAATCTGAGAGGAAGTGACCAGGTGGTGAAGCAGCAGACGAGCAGTTTGTGTGTGTGTTGGTGGTCTGACCCTGACAATCACTTAAAAATAAAAGCAGTAAAGTCCTGCGGGGTCACTGAGGTTCACGGGGGTTTTGTTGGTTTTTCTGTTGGTTTGTGTAACGAGCTCTCAGACACATCCATCACTGTTCACACTCACAGCACGGCTAACGTTAGCAATCTGCGGCTAACACGCCCTCACGCTACAAGGTCAATTAGCCTGACCCAGCTAATTACACAGCCAGTCACCTGACACACACACACACACACACACACACACACACACACACACACACACACACACACACACACACACACACGAACATGCAATAACAAATCGTCTACACAAGCTTGCACAATTTAACAAGCACAACAACATGCATGTATGTTGGGACACACACACACACACACACACACACACACACACACACACTCACGCTCAGGTCCATTAGTAGTGTGTGTTGGTCCAAATGAAGACCAATGGCCCGGCAGCTTTAATCTGCTGCTTCTAATGAGGAAACAGAGGAAATAAAACAAGGCTAAATGATGATACAACTCTCCTTCATCTGGACTGTGTGTGTGTGTGTGTGTGTGTGTGTGTGTGTGTGTGTGTTATCCTCAGGAAAAACACTCAGCAAGTCTCGTCAGTCTGCTCTGATGTTCAGTTGTGTGTAAAGCTGTTTTCAGACAGCGAGTGTTTAATGTCGCCGTCTGCGTTTCAAATATTTTCTGCCGCCTCAGGTGATGATCTTCTGTAACCGTGACAACCGCGTGGACCGAGGAAAACAATGCAGAAGTCAATAAAGGTTGTTTTGTGTCTCTGTTTCTTTATGTATTGTGTTCTGCTGTCTTTGCAGCACATTGAGGCCTGTGTGAACACATGTATAGATGCTAGTTGTTGCTGTATATCTACTGCACATATATTATATTTGATCTCTTCAGCTTCTAGTTTCTTTTTTTATTTTCATTTTATACAAAAATAAATAAAGAGAAGATCTGCAATGCAAAGTAAGATACATCAGCCTGAGTAAAACCCAAATAATATAATACATGTTGATCCAAAATGTTAATCCGAGAGAGAACACACACACACACACACACACACACACGGTTTATAGAAAGTGAAGGGAATCCAGAGAAAGAGGGAAGGAATTATTTTTCTTTATTAAGTGAGCTGCTTTCCTCCGGGACGACAAACACAACACACATTAATCTAACCTGCTACTGCTGCATCTGTGTGTGTGTGTGTGTGTGTGTGTGTGTGTGTGTGTGTGTGTGTGTGTGTGTGTGTGTGCTGTGGTGAGTCTCAGGAGTTTTGGCTGCTGTACAAAGAGTGTATTGGCTCTCTGCTCAGCCCAATGACTAATTACTCAGAGTGACGTGGCTGAGCACACACACACACACACACACACACACACCAGCCTGTCAACAGGTGCGTCAGACAGCGAGGTGTGGAAACATTACAGCAGAGAAAAGTAGTTGGGAATTAATTAGAGCAAGTTACAATGAGTGTGTGTGTGTGTGTGTGTGTGTATGTGTGTGTGTGTGTGTGTGTGTGTGTGTGTGTGTGTGTGTGTGTATGTGTATGTATGTGTGTGTGTGTGTGTGTGTGTCACAGTAACATGTGGCCGGTAGGTTTTAGGATCTTCAGCAACACAAAATAAAACCCATCCTGTGAGTTACAGTAAAATGAATCAACTCATATTAAAATCTTCAGATGTGTAAAATATCTAGTGAATATTAAGGATGAAATATTTCCCTTTGTTTGTTGACTTTGATCACAGATCAATAGCTGTGATCATTTCTACAACAGAACTAACAGGTGCACGATCTAACTTCCTGAACGTGCTGAGGTTTCAAAACCATAACAACTCCTGAGCCCTTCTGTCAACACATCTGTCTCCATGACAACCCAACAAACTCCTTCCACTGATGAAGACCATGCCATGTGGTTGAAAGCTTTAGAAAAAAAGCTAATAAATGGACCACAACACCACACCCCTGCAAACCTCTGCGACACGTCTCTGCGGCGTGCACGTGCCGCTCTAAGTTTGAAACATGGTGTCCACGAGAACGGGACTAACGGACGGACAACCTGAAAACAACATGGCTCCGTATAAAAACAGACGAAAGGTTTCACATTATAAACAAACTGATTTAAATTAATCAATAAAATAAGAAACAGAAGAATGAAGGAATGAATGATATAAATTTAACAGAGACAGACTACAGCTGCAGTCATGTGACCTCAGAGCCCATGTGGCCTTCCTCCCTTTGTTCTGCCATCTTCACTACAGACATATGTGTGAGATAGAGTCATTTCATTTCATTTAATTATCTCATATCTTTGGTTCTTATGTTTATACTCACACAGAAGTTTATTAGAGTTTAAACCAAAAACACGAACGAGAACCAGGAAATGTAATAGAAGCGTTCTGTTTCAGGTCCTCGCTCTCTCTGCCTCATGAAAGTTATGACTGAGAAACGTTTCCTGTTTTTACTCCAAAGACCAGGCTAACACGCTAACAGGCTAACACGCTAACAGGCTAACACGCTAACACCTCGACAAGCTTTGATACAGTCATTCTTCTTTAAACCAACGTTCATTATTTCATTTTACGACATTTTAAAAAAGTGTTTGAACAAACGACCGATGGTTTTAACTTTTGTAATAAAAATGTTTGTACATAAAGTTTTTTTATTTTCTTATTCTTACAAACATTTATCAGCGTGTGTTTAATTGTGCTCGTGTGTGTGTGTGTGTGTTGAACAAAGAGCTGTTGGCTTCAGCGACCCTGAATATCAATACAGGCCGAACATGTGGCCACTGCTACGATCAATACACACACACACACACACACACACACAGTTCTCTCTGACCAGAGTGAAATAAAGTGTTGTGTTTGTCTTGCACTTGATTTTATTCTTTGAGTCCTTTTAAGAACTGTAACAAATATTTCTTCTTAGTTTTTTCCTCCTCTCTTCATCCAGCAACATTCCCTCTTCCTCTCCTTTTTTATTCTTCTTTATTATTTTTATTCCCTCCTTACATTTCCCTGCCACAGTTTTTAGTTCGGTGCTGCAGAAAAGCGCGAAAAAAGCGAGAGCGAAAAGAACGAAAAATACTTTTTAAAGTTTAGACAGAGAGCAGATGAGAGAGAGGAAGATGGAGGGAGGGACAGTAAAAGGAGAGAGAGTGAGCGACCTAGACAGAGAGAGGGAGAGAGAGAGGGAGAGAGAGATGAACGAAAGTAGAGGGAAAGAAGAAGAAAAGAGGAATAAAATGAACCAGAGCAGATAAAGTGGAGGGAAGACACACACACACACACTCTCTCTTCACACACACACACACACACACTCATTGTGGACGAAGAAACTGAGCGAAACAGTGATGGATTTCAGTTATTAGCCAATCAGAAAGATGGATGGCGCCGCGCTCCGTCCAATCAACATCATCATCTAGATCCAGTTAGCAGATAGCGCCTTGCCGCTAATCAACTTATTAAAGTTCCTGATAATATCGCCGCAGAATAATCTCACACACACACACACACACACACACACACACACACACACACACACACACACACACACACACACACACACACACACACAGGCTGAAGAGTCAGGAGTCGATAAAATCACTTGAGGCGAGGCCGAGCGCAGAGGTAAGTAATGACGCTGGAGGTCATTAATATTATTTAACACCTGCAGGCACAAACACTAATGAAGAAGAAAAACTGGACCGCCCGCTTCCTGCTGCCTCGTCCTCCAGTGTGTGTGTGTGTGTGTGTGTTTTACATTTTTACTTCACACATCTCAGATATTCTGTGTGTGTGTAACTGTGTGTGTGTGTGTGTGTTTGCGTTTTGTTTTCAACCCACTGACCCACGACCCATTGGACCCTACGGTGGCAGGGGTACCAGACCTCCGTTGTCATGGTTACAATAATAAACACACGGACTGTACTGACGGCGATGTAGCTACCTTTGTCACCGTGGTTACAATAATATGGGTCACGGCTTGGTTAGGTTTCAGGAAAAGATGGCCTACTTCCTAAACATTAGACCATCTTTGTCGTCATGGTTACAATAATAACCCATTCATGACAACCCATGAATGTCACATTCATCCGTCCACCACCACCTCCTCCCCTCTCTCTTTATACGACGTCACCGACACTTTTCCTTTTTGCTCCTGTCGTAATTACTACGACCACTAGATGTCGCCTAGCAACAAAACCTAACTGTGATGTCATAATAACCTGATTTCTTACAGGAGGACGGTCGGATGTGTGTTGTGTCCTGACACTATTTGTTTCACTGGAGAGTATCTGTGTCCGACATTGTTTTCCCTGCTCTGGTCGGAGAGAGTCGTTAGCATTAGCTTCAGCCATTAGCATTAGCTTCAGTTTCTTATGTTCGGTCAGTTCCTTTAGAAATCACTGACCAGCTTCGATGTCAGTGATGTCAATGGGAAACACACAGTACGAGCTGGGACTGATGTGGCTCCAGCATGAAGCTTCCAGGACTTTAAGGACCTGCTGCAACAGAAACCAGAGTCCAGCGCTCAGAGGTCTCGTAGAGCCTCAGCTGTTTCGGCAGCACCTGAGCGACCAGCTGTATATCCGGCAGGGTCGTGACGTTTTGGCCAATCAGTGGTAGATTTACTGTCTATGTCAGGGTCGGTCCAAAGACTTCTAATCATTCGCTTTACCAGGTAAAACTGCGAGACTCTGAGCGCCTGCTATCCCGAGGGAAACTTCGCAGGGAACCAGCTACTAGAGGGTTCGATTAGTTGTTAATGATTTATTATTTTATTCATTATTTTATCTGATCTCACTGTAGATCAAAGCTTTTAACAATGTTTTATGTTCATTTTTTGTCATTTTTTTGTTGTAAAAGAAGCTATACAAACAAAGTTCATTATCATTATTATTATTATTATTATTATTATCCGTACCATTTAAAAAATCTAAGTCAAAGCCTTTTTAATTGAAAATTAAGACTGAACAAAGTCGAAACAATTTCTTTTACTCAAACTTTAGTTTTGTTTTTATTCTGTAAAATATGTTTTAACATAGAGGCAGAGCAGAAAATTCACTCCGCTCGTCTTTGAAGTTCAACAGCACAGAGTCGACAGCAGCGAGTACCTCATACATGTAGCTGCTCCACCGGAGGTCTCAGAGGTCAGAGGTCGACCCGGAGACTCGTCTCCTTCGACACGGATGGATGGACCTTCGGCCACCTGAAGCACAGAGGACGGAGGGGGAGACGACAGTGTAGCTTCTCTTTAATCTGGACAGATGAGCTGCTGTTGAAGGTAAACAGGAAAAAGGAAAAAACAGCTTCTCTGCTCATTAAACTGACTCCTACTCCACCATCAATCGCCCTTCAACCTGGTGCTGTTCGCTGCTTCCTGAGCAGGACGTCCCGGCTGCAGGAGGGGACGTTTGATTTGTCAAGTCAAGTGTTTTTCAAAGTCTGGATCGAACCTGAGGGGCTGGGGGGGGGGGGCGGCTGGGGGGGGGGGCATGCAAACTAGGAAAAAGTAAGAAACTAAATAATAAAGATTTACTTTATGTAACTTAAAAACGAATATATACTTTAAAATAAAGAATAAAACATTTACACACTCAGTCCGTCAGTCTCACGCTGCAGCTGCAGCTCAGTATATTTATCTGCTGCAGGATTTAGTCACTGTGTTTCCAAAGTCATGAATGTTGAAACGTTGAATAGACTGTTCTGTATGTAACACAGTTTTATCTCTCATAAGATTAATCTATTGATCAACTAATTAATTAATCAACAGCTTCACTTCACCTCACAATATTACACGGTTAATAATATCAAACTACAACTGCACTTCATTTTATTTTCACCACCTCTTCTTCATGTATTATATTTACTTATTGTATTTACTATAAATGTTATTGTGTTTGTTGTAAGCTCCTCCTCCTGCTGCAGCTGATGGGTTTGTCTTTTTGCTCTTTAACCAGCCTGAAGTCAGACTAAAACACACACACACACACACACACACACACACACACACACACACACACACACACACACACACACTCTCCCACCATGTGGTCCAGCCCGTGATGGAGGGTGTGATCTGGGTCAGAGTGGAGGATAAAAGGTTGGGAGTGACGGCTGACACTGACAGACATCACACTGGGAAAATGACTGTCACATACCTAAACCTGCCTTTGTGTGTGTGTGTGTGTGTGTGTGTGTGTGTGTGTGTGTGTGTGTGTGTGTGTGTGTGTGTGTCGGGCAGTGGTGTGGGGGTGGTGGAGGGTCAGGGTCCTGGTGTGACCCCGGTGCTGGATCGATAGCTGGGCCATCAGAGCTGACAGATGGCAAACCTGAGCCTGACTCTCCAACAGAGAATTTCTACCACATCCTGCCACTGACAGACAGCGAACGCACCGCGACGCCCCGCCCACCTCCAGCACTGTACCTGCCTGCCTGAGAGGGGAGGTGAGCAGGAAGTCATCAGGGACTGAGATGATCCTGAGTTCAGAGCAGCTGAGTTTGATTATTTTCTAGGCGGAAAAACAAAACTAATAATGATTAATAATGATTAATAACTAAATGATTAATAACTTATGGACACACTGAGTCAGACAGGGCAGGAATATCATGTGACATAATCTATGCTAATCTGTGGATGCTAACAAAGTGATCAGCAGCACTGAGATTATACAAGTAAAGTAGGTGAAGTCCATGAACAACAAAAGCTGCAGTTCCTCTAACGACCACTAGAGTCTGGCTCCAACAGCGAGTCCGTCCCCATAGACTCCCATGTTAAAATGTCCAACTTTACAGCAGAAATCAACATGTTTACAGCCTGGTACAGAAACTGTTTTAGTCTCTAGAGCTAATTTCCTCCTTCATGACACCTGTTTATATAACTCACCTGTTTATATAACTCACCTATTTACATTTTATTAAGGATTAATGTTATGGAGGATTGAGGGCGTGGCCTCTTTGAGTGACAGGTGAATATACTAAAACCAGGTTCACACACCTTTTTGACACTTTTTGGATTAGCTGGGAGTTAGGGGGCGGAGTCAGAAGCTGCCAAGATGGCGACGGTGGAGCAGCTCACTCTGAGCTTCTGAAACCTGTGGGTGACGACACAGAGGCGATTTACCATCCATCTTTATTTATGGTAATTATCCTGTGGAGATTGATTAATAGACTAAACCGTGTCCTCTCTCTGAACTAACAAAATGTTTAAATGCTCATGAGTTTTTATTTTTTTGCCCTGGTGTTTGCCGCTCAGGTAAACATACAAGCTGCTCTAACCTCTCGGTGGAGGCTGTTGGTGCCGTTTGCAGCCTGTCAGAAACACCTGCAGACACAACTCAGGGCTGGAAAATCCACATGTTCCCTGTATTTAGACCTTTTAATTTACAGAGAAGCTAAAACTTATCAAACAAAGATAATGGAGTAAAAGATGGAAATAAAATATTATTTATTTATTGAGTTTAAAGGTTCATTGTTTAAATTAAAACATTTCATTTCAACATAATAATATCTATCAGGTCTCTATCTGGGGAGTTAAAGGTGATTATTGGCTCGTGTTTTACAATGCAGCAGTTTATGAGACTTGTGGTGGATTATCATTAACTATTGAAAGCATGACGACCAATTTAATCATAATTAATTATTTGATAGAATCCATAAAGCTATATAAAGTCAGAATATAACATTAATATTACCTGTAAACACCTGTGTGATCTCGGTCAGAGCTGTCAGTCAATCGGTCTGAGCTGCTCCAACAGGAAACTGAAGACAAATACAAGCAAGACGAAACACACACACACACACACACACACACACACACACACACACACACACACACACACAGAGGATGGAGTGTGCGGTGGTTGATGTGTGAGGCTCATTAACACCATTGTCTCTATAAGGAATGGTGGACACCACAACAACAACAGCCCTGACGACAGCCACATCCATCCTGCCTGAGGATTTACTCGCTCTCTGTTCGGACCTCGGACTTATTTTTAACTCTGGTCCAGCTGCAGTCTGTCGGCTCTTTACCCTCCTCAACTCCTCCGGCTTCAGCTCGTTGTTGTTCTTGTTGTTGTTGTTGTCTGCTATTGTGAACAGACTCTACAAAATAAAACCACTGACGTCTGATCGATCTGACTCTGGATCTTTATCTGAGGAAACTGTCTGAACTTTGAGAACTATAATCTTTGCACACCAGCTGATCTGACTCTCCTTCAGTTCCTCTTTGGTTTGAGGTGTGAGGAGATGTTGATGTAGATGTCAGATGAAGTCAGATGATGTCATTTCTGTCAGTAACAATAAAGTTGTTAGCTGCCAGTACAACAGGTGGTAAACAAACCAACACAACATCTAAAGCACTTTTGTTTTGGGGGTCGACATGTTTCTGATGATCACAGCTGTGATGGACGCTGTAATTTTACTGTTCGCTTCATTTTCTCTTCACAGTCAGTTTGTCTAATCTGTTGGTTTGTGTCTCGCCTCAGATCTCAGATAAGAGCGGGGAGTCTCGATGGACCAAGCTATAATCTAAAGTGTGCAGCTTTTATTTCCCTGGATAAGTTTATAGCAGAGTGGGAGGTGTCATCAGCTGGTCGGACAGAATCAAACCCATTCCCTGCAAAAAAACAAGAAAAAACCAAACACACGAGTCTGTTTTCACCGGCGGGATGAATTCTCAGAGAGACACCGTCCTCCAAAGACAAGACGCATCATTCGTTCATTTGAATGTGTCACATGTTGCATGTTTACGTTCTGTCGTCGTCCCGTCGTTACACGATCAGAAAACACACAGATGTGGATGTTTGTGTTACAAACGGGATGTTTGCTCATTTATTCTTGAGGATTTTAGCCGATGGAATGACTGGATTTACATTTTGAGGTAAAGACAAAATGTTTCGACCTGAATGAAAATGTGATTCTTTTCTCAAAGATTTGACACCTCGTGTACAAACATCCTGTCACCAGGAAACAAGCGGCGACTAGTAGAGTGACCCTGAAGGCCACACGTGGTGCGACATACATCATCTGCAGCGTGTTACACGGTTGTAGTGGTTTGAGTAAATCTCATTTCCAAACAGTCTCAAACAGCTGCTGAATCACAGGACGATACATCGACCCTCAGTCGTCTCCAAACACCAGAGTGTGCTGGACGTCTCCCCCAGGCTCCAGACCGGACTAATGATGACCCTGGACACGCTCCTCTGAGAGGTCAGAGGTCGAAGGTCAACATGAGAGACAGGGAGGGGAACTAGAAATAAAAAAAGAAAAACAAACCTCCTGAGGTTCTTCCCTCTGTGCGACGGGCCGAGCACAGCGCCACCTGCAGGAGCTTCATCAGACGAGTCTTTGTCTTCTGTCTAAAGACGAGAAGAGGTGATGAGACATTTCCACGACTGACACTGGTAACCTCTGTCTGTCTTTGGAGATAAACGTCCATAAACCTGTGTAGAAATCATACGCTCCTTTAAGTTCAGGGCTTGCAGTGCAATAATCCACGGTTCAGAGAATCACCGAAGTCAGAGCGATTCATCCTCTGGGGAACATGAAGGTGTGAATATATCATTTAGATATTTCAGTCAGTGATGGACGTTATCATTTCAGTGATGTTGGTCATGGTCACAGCCAAGACATTATACTTTTTCTTAGGCTGGAAATCATCAGTGTCTCCATTTAAAGAGGCAGTTTGTAAGTTTTCTCTGCAGCTGAACGAGGTTTCTTGTCAGCAGCAGGTGGAGGTGATCGTCTCCTGACAGGAGCTTCAGCCATCGTTGCGTTTACAAGACAAGACGTTATGATACGTCCTCTGAGCCTTCAGGGCAGACTGGAGGCTGCAGTGACTCGCTATCGGAAAAGTGATGAGAACCGGGGCTAGCTGGTTAGCATGCTAACTTCAGTGGAAGAAAAGACGTGATAGAGACAAGAGTTAACACTGGTGTTTGCTTCCACAGCTGGAGACAGAAGCTTGATGATGAACCCTCGACATTTCTTCAACACTTCTGAGTAAACAGCTGTTAATGCTAATGCTAACATTAGCTATGTAGCGATAGCAAAACTTACAAAGAGCCCCTAACAGCTAAACTCATTTCAGATACTTTATATTTTATGCTTTTTCTAAACTAATTAGCGACGCCTGACTCTACTTTTAAATACCTGCAGCATCTGTTTATCACTAATTTATTAATCTGCAACATTATCTATTTAATTTTATAACGAGAGGGTTCGATGTTCGGTGGTTTGGACCACGTCAGATAAAAGAAAGACGGAGTTTTTACTTTACTCCAGACTTCATCTGCTTCACAACAACAACACTTCCTGTCTCTGCATCACATGTCGCTAAACTGACCAATCAGAGGCGAGGAGGACTTAGACTGAGGTAAATAAAACTAGAGAGACTGATTCAGGAGGTTACTGTTACTGCAAGATGCACATTTAAATATTTAAACGTGTAAATAATAATTCTGTAAATATATATTTTAAATATTCAAATATAATAAATATCAATGAACATCTAAACCTTACAATTCTATTTATTTAATTTCAGCCCATCCCATTTATTTATTTTATTTTCCTGTAAGTCTTTTTGTTTTTTATTTTCTATTATTTATTTCATCCTTAATTTGTGAAACAGCCAAAAGGTTCAAAGTGTTAATTACGTTTAATGATTATTTATCTAAAAAGCAAAAGTCTTTCAGATTATCATTAGAAATCTCAGGACTCCAAACATCTCCTCCTCCTCCTCCTCCTCCTCCTCTCAGAATTATCTCAGCTTCTCCTCTCTCTCTTCAACTCCCTCGTCTCCCACCCTCATAAAAAATACTCCCCCCGTCTCCTCCATCTTTCCTCCCTCCCCGACTTTGCTGCTTCTAAAAATAAGCCCCAGGTTTCTGGCCTCCCCCTCCGCTCCTCCTCCTCCTCCCTCCTCCCTCCTCCCTCCTTAACCTCGTCCTGGTCTGCAGCTGATCTTCCTCGGCCGGACCCTCAGGTACCGGGATAACCGGACGCCGAGGCCGAGGCATGCATCACTGTCAGGCTAAATGTAGAATCAGCATTTCTGAGCTCGCTGAAACCCCCGGCCGGGCCTCACCCTTACCTGGTCAGTCCAGGGGAGACGCTGTGGCCCCTCAAGGCGCCGCGCGGCCCCCGTATTGATTTCTTTCTTTTACGGTGAAACAAAGAGACTTTCTCTGTTACATGATATATCATAATCACGTCATTTGTAGCTTTGAGTCCACAGATGTACGGGAAGCAGGCCAACGAGAGAGAGAGAGAGAGAGAGAGAGAGAGAGAGAGAGAGAGAGAGAGAGACCTAGATAAAGATGTCTGGCCTGTCTTCAGGTAATAAACTAATTGCTCAGTTTCTAAAGTAAATTATCGTCTCTTGAGTTTTAAAATTCAGTTTCTTTCTCGGCTTCTGTTGAATGTGAAGCAGTGAAGTTTATCAGGAGAAGCTCCACAAACTTTCAGAGGAGATTAAACCTGCTCCGACTTTCACCAACATTAAATCGCAGTAAAAATTTCATTTAAATATTCTTCATGGATTATGTCTCTTTCTGTTCTGATGATTCACATCTGATGTTTTTTTTTCCAGGTTAAATTTAATAAACATGATCATAATGATAAATAATGACCATAAGAAATGATTAAGAGTCGGTGAGACAACAACCACAAACTTCCTCCACCTGATTCAAACTCACGGCAGAGACACAGAAAACACGAAACACACACTCACCTCGGTTCTTCTCGTCTTTTAAAAGCTGTCGCTGTGACTCTGCAGCAACGTGCTAATGACTGGAGGCTGGAGATGGACGGAGCGAGAGGAGGAAAAGCTCAGTTCAAACAAACTAACAAACAAACAAACAATCAGAACTTGCACAACACTGGAGGTGACGCAGACGGCTAACAGCTGTCCTCACACTAACACAAACATCTGGATGACTTGCTTGAATGGAAAACACACGACACAAAGTTTTACCACCTTCAGAGGCTCCGTGATCTTTGTTTGGTTTTCGTCGGTCGTGGAGAAGCTTCGTGATGTTTTCTGCTTCAGATTCAGTTTGAATTCCTCAAAATTCATCCTGAGATTTTAGTTTATGTAGAAACGGAGGGATCTCCGCCGGGGTTTGGACACGGCTCAGCTTCACACACTGAGTTCATGAACATGGATTCCTGGTTCGCTCCTTCAGGGATCGAGACATTAAAGACGCTGAATGTTGGCAGGAGCTGCAGTCTCATCAGTGGCTTCAGTTTAAAAACAAAAAACAACAAACTCAAATTGTTGAGACGCTGTCGAGACAAAACAAGGATCTTTAACTTCACCCTGATGGATTCAGCCGTGTGAAAATATCCTGAGAAAAACTTTACGGCTGTTTTTTTTTTTTTGTTGAAAGTTATTTCAATGCACAAATACACGAGTGCATGCCAGAACACACACACACACACACACACACACACACACACACACACAGAGCCACGGCTGGAGTGTCTTTTGGCCGGTGTGTCATGCTCAAGAAGATGATGGATGGTTTCCAAACAAAAACCGAGTTTGAGGAGCGAGCAGCGGAGAGACTACGAGCCGATGATGGATGGATCAGTCAGCTGCGTCGCCGCGCTGCAGCTCACAACACAACACGTCGTACCACCCAAAAAATGAGAGAAAATCAAGAGTTTTGGCAGGAAACACCCTCCACACACACACACACACACACACACACACACACACACACACACACACACACACAGACGAAATGACCTCACATGGACTTTAAAATACACAAACTCTGGAGTCCTGCATGGGGTGTGTTTACTGTGCGGCAGCGAGCATGAAAATTTAATTTCCGTTGAGGGGACAGGAACCAAAAACTCCCCTGGAAGCGTTAAAGTTGAGCTTTAACATCAGTGTTTACAGTGAAATATCTTCCTCCTGAGGAGGTCAGGCCGCCCGCTGCTCTGCACACTGAGCTCTGATGGAGGCTGCAGGTTTTTACTGCAGCTACAGAGACGGCCTCAGTCCTTAGAAAAACATTCTTTTAAACGGCTCTACGTCGATTTCACAGCGACTCCCAGGTCCGATTTTAAAGGTAGAAATTATATCAAACATTTGTGCGTGAAGGTTCTTCATGGGAACTGAAAAGAATATTAAACTCAAGGTTCATTAAGAAGCTTTCATCACGGTAACGGAGCAAACGCCACCTGATGATGACCATGAGGTCAGGTTAAAAGCTCCGGACAAAGCTAGGAAGCTAACCTCAAATTAAAATCATTATGGACTTAACAAGGGTTCAGTGAACTTTAGTGACCTCTCCAGTCTCCAGACCTGGATCCAGTAGGAGACAAACAGGAGGAAGTTTCTTGGAGAATCCATGTCCGGTTTGAAAATCTCCCAATCAATCAATAAATATAAATCACATCTCGGGAGATGTTCATGTTCTTCTTCGAGAATCTTCATGTTTTACAGTTTGAAGTAAATCCTGGAAATCATTAGGAGTCTTTGAGTTTGACGCCGGTGTGAGCGTGTGCGCTCCGAGATCAGAAATGTCATTAACAACAGAGCCCAGGGCCAGCTGAACTCTGGGTAATTCCTGTCACAGAGCGTCGGGGGAAAACGCATTTGGTTGTTGAACAGAGCGACTCCGACTCACTTCATATAATCGATGCGAGCAGATCCCAGAGCCGGCCTCCCCTCAGAGGCGCCGCCATTTACATTTTGATTCAGGTCCTCCACAAGAGGAGGAGGAGGAGGAGGAGGAGGAGGAGGAGGGAGTCATCAGAGTAAAAAAGGTTAACCCCCCCCCCCCCTCCCTCCACGGTCCGGGCCCGCAGATGAAGACGGGTTGGATCCTCCTCGCGGCTCGGGTGGCGGCTGCAGGAAGCGTAGCGAGGTGCCACGGAGCATCAGAGCCAGTTTGCTGCCGTCCTCTCCGACAAGTCCAAAGCACTTCTCCTGATCTGTGGCCCGCTGATGGCTTGTCAATATATGGATCCTCCCCCCTCGCCCTCCCCCCTCCCCCCTCCTCGCGCTAATTCAGTGAAAAAATCTAGTTTTCCATTAGTCTCTGCCCCGACCACGTCACCCCCGGCTCCTCCACCTGTAATTATTAAAGGCAGATTCCCTGAAAGCAATCAGCCCTCCGCCATTTGTATCTTTGAAATCTTAATAAGCCGAAGGCAGAGAGAGAGAGCGATGGAGGGGGGGGGGGCAAGAGGAGAGGAGGTGTAATGAGAGGTAAGGAGAGAGGAAAAGAGGAGAAGGTGATGAGAGGAAGAGGAAAGGAGACAAGGAGAAGACGAGCGAACCGAGGAGGAAACAAGGTGATATCAGAGGAGAGGAGGAGGTGAAGAAAGGGAAGGTAGAAGAAAACAAGAGGAGAAAAAATGAAGAGGAGGTGATGAGAAAACAAAGGAGAAAAAGAAGAGAGCAGTGAGGTGGAAGAGAAGGGGAGAGGACAGAAAGAAAAGGGGTTTGAAAAGGAGGAACAGGCTGATGAGAGACGAGAGGAGGAGGTGAAGAGATCAAAAGAGGAGTGGAGAAAGTAGAGGAGGAGAGGAGACGACAAGATTACAGAGGAGGTGAGAAAAGGATAAGACAACAGGGTGAAGGAAAAGAGGAAGAAGAAAGCGAAGGAAAGGAAGGACATGAGAAAAAGAAAAGGATGAGGGAGAGAGGAGACGAGATGAGGACAGTGGAGAAGAGAGGGAAAGAGATGAGGAGGTGAAAAGTAGAAAAAGATGATACGAGGAGGAAGTGGAGTAAAAGAGAGAAGAGGGAGCAGAGGAAGAAGGAAAGAAGAAAGGATACGAGTTGATAAGGGAGGAGAGGAGGAGGTGAAGAAAGTGAGAGACAGGAGGAAAGCAGAGGAGCTGAGGAAGGAGACGAGACAAGTAAAGAAGGAACAGATGAGGAGGAGAAGAGGGAAAAGGACACAAACACATCAGATCTCCCAGCAGCCCCGGCTGTCGAGGAGGTCCAGCTGAGAACTTCCTGTACTCCGATGATATTTTTGTCATTTAAAATATTGTTATTTTACAAAGTATTATGGTCTTTTAAAATAAATGAACGCTACATTAACACTAAACCTCTCGTCCTGCAGCAGTTCCTCCACTTCACAACTACTAAAGTTCCTTTTGTGTTTTCTGCTCAGGGCCGACTGAGGTTCGCACAATTCTGTGGTTTAAGAACACGTTCGTGAATCTGACGTAGAGTTTTCTTAAGAACAACTTAAGAAATAATTTAGGAAAATACTTAAGAAGATATTGATGAATGAAGCCCATTGTCGGTATGAGTCCTGCCTCCCATTTGCATTTGATGCAGAGTCCCTGGGTCTTTGGGAGTCTGGAGGTCAGGGTGACAAACACTTTAAAATGCTCAACGGGTGAACTGATAAACTCAGCACAAACATAACCTTAACACATGCAGCGAGGAGCAGGAGCTCGGCGGCAGCTGTCTCGGACCGGGTCAACAGTCTGAGATCTGAGAGAGATCCACTTCACTGAAGAACTTTAAAGTGGGTCAAGAGGAGGAAAGTACACTGAGCAAAAAGTGCTCTCATTATCTATTTCCTCTGCCCAGATGGGAGAGGAGGAAGGTGAGAGACCGGTGTAACTGTGATACCGTTTTCTGCGGAAGTAAAGGGGGTCAGTTCGAAGAGTTTCTGGATGATCGGGTCCGTGGAGGTTTGTGTCTTCGTTTCAAAAAGGTCCAGAATTCGTACGTTTGTGTAAATGTCTCTGAATGTGTCTGGTTGGATTCTGAAGTTGTGCAGATGTTTCAACTGGTTTGACTGAACTACTTCAACACCCTCCTGTAAACGACCTCAAGTCTGGACAAACATCATTTCATTCAATTTTATTTTGAGGTACAATGAAGGTAACAGGATCTTTTGTTTGTTCAGCACCTGGTTGATTGAGGCACAAGGTCGGTGCGTTTCCTTTTAATGTTCGTATGACATTGCACTTTGCAGTATATTTTTAATTTGTAAGATAGCTAATTTACTATTGTTTATCCTGAAGCATGTGTATGTTTTGTTTGCATTAACAGCAGGGAACAGACAACATTACATAAGATTATTTTGAGCACTCGATCAGAGCTGAAGATAGTTTAAAATCAATCTTTCATGAATGGAAATAACTTTCAGAAAAATCGAGGATTATGAATTCTCTGGGATGTATTGAAGTTTCCCTCCCGACAAAATGAACATTGAGTCTGTTACAAAATAAATGTTACTTACCAAACGTACCGACGTCCGTCATCCACCGAATGTTCTTTACAGGTTTAGTTTCTTGGAGATTCCCGGGCTGAACTTCCTCCTGGATTCACACCCAGAACGTTTCCACTGCGGCTTCGAAGAACTTTCCACACAGACGAAGAAAAAACAAAAGAACAAAGAGAGAATAAATCTGGGGAGAATATGATCTGAAGGCATCTGGGTTTGTTTAGATGTGGTTGGTGATCTGTGGTGGAACTGGGATTAGGTTGACAAACCACCTCCACAGTTACTGGTCTGCAGGAAATACTGGTCCTGTGGAAAACTTTAGCCAAAAATACTTGAAGCTCTTCAGTGTCACAGAATAAAACATCCGTCAACAGTGTCTGAGGTGAGTTACTATGTTTTCTACCTGGACCGTGAGGTCTTCTTTAGTCTCTTCTTCCTCTTTTGCTCTTTTTTTAGTTTTGTACTTTTTCCCTAATTTGTTGTTTGTCAGTTTTATCCTCCGGCAGACGGAGGTGAACTTTACCAGGAGCTGTTTCACATTCTCACTCTGTCAGGATTTACTGACCAAACTTTGTAGAAAAGGTCTTTCTCTCTCATTTTTTTTCTTTTGTCTGCGACTCTCTCTCTCTTTTCTCTGCAGAAATATCTGCCTGAGAACACGGTCGGTGTCGGAACCGAATAAAAACCGAGATGCCGTAGAATTTCTTGCACTGTGCGTTACAATCTGCCCAACCCCACTGCGACACAACAACATGGATATTAGACTATTCTGCTAAACCCTGAATAACTTTTCACGATTAGCTGGGAATTAGGGGCAGAATAAGACACTGCCAAGATGGCAACGGTGGAGCAGCTCACTCTGCGCTTCAGGAACCTGTGGGTGACATCACAGAGGCGACATCCATCTGTATTTAAAGCCTACGGCCCTCGTGTACGTATTTATTTGCATATTGAGCGGGGAAGTGGCGTCTGATCACAACTGGTCACTGGAGACACTGTTGAGTTAAGACCAAACACCAACAGCAGCGATTAAAATGAGCGGAGCAGATCAGAAGACGGAGGAAATTAGAGATCAATACCTCTCAAAAAGGCCGGTCTAATAAAGGCAGATACTTAATGGATAAAAGACAATTTTAACGATAGTTTCTGTGTCTTTTAGAGCAGAATAACGGTTCTATGGAAGTTTGTTAATGACAAAACTTCACGAGAATAAAAGATAAATTTAGTATAAATTAGTCTGTTGGTCAAGTTTAGGGAACGTATTTCACAACTTTCAGAACAGAAACAGGAAGTATATTGACAGATATCGGTGGACATTTTCTTTGCTTGACTTTCTAGCTTTTAGTTCTGTCAGTTTGTTTTCTTTCCGTCTTGTAAGTGAAATGTTATGTGTTATAAATATGACATGATGCACAGGTCGCGTCTCTTTGTTCTCTTAACTTTCTGTTGTTCTGGTTACAGTTTGGCATCATCCAAATTATTTCTTGCCAACTATTGAAGAACTTATTCCCTTTTTTCTGACTTTACTGCTGCTCTGTGTAGAAAGAGATGAACTTTACCAAGTGTCCTTTCACATCCTCGTCTTGTCAGGACGGAAAGAGAAAACTTTGATGGAAAAGGTCTCTCTCTCTCTCTCTCTCTCTCTCTCTCTCTCTCTCTCGGCCTTCTGAGAAACGAGGCCTTCACCCCGTTTATTGCTGAGCTGCGGCGTTTTCGAGCGCCGAGCCCCAACAGGAAAAGTGTCAGGCCAGTTTCTGACATGAATTTGCATCCCTCAATGACGGGTGACAGCGCTGAAAGGCCAGGAGAAAACCGACGCATCGATCGGCTCGTGGAAACTATTCAAAGAAACAGATGAGCTGAAGGAGCAGAGAGGTTCTCATACCTCCCCCTCCATCCCTCCATACCTCCATCCCTCCATCCCTCCATCCCTGTGTGTCGCCACTTGCTTTAAAGAACAGAACTTCATTAAATTGTGCCACTCGGTGTTTGTATCACAGTGTGGAGTGTGTGTGTGTGTGTGTGTGTGTGTGTGTGTGTGTGTCTGTGTGTGTCGAAGGATCAAAGCGTCTAGGATCAGAGCTATTAACTCTGCTCCGCCATCAGCACTGTTCTCCTGCATACGAAAGCAGCAGTTGTCACGGTGCGCTCCCACAACGACACAACACCAGGAACACAGCCAGGTAATGAGGCAGCACACACACACACACACACACACACACACACTAAATCGAGAGCACACACTCACACACACACATTACTGTAAAAAACAAAGGCGCACACACATACATATACCTGAAATATGCGATAATTTACTACAACACGACACTGTAAAAATCCTCCATTACAGGTTAAAGTCACAGTGTTATCATCCTGCAGGTAACAAATGTTACAATTCACATCCTGACTAACTGATTAACTGATTAGATGATCATGAACATTTTAATTAACAAATCTTATATTAAATACCAAGTATTTATATCTGTAGCTATCTGTACATAGTGATGGACAAAATGATTATTAGACTGTTTTTGCTAATAAGGAAAAAATGTAAACAGTAAACAAATACATAGATATAATGACACACACACTGAAGTAAACACACACACAGGGAATGATAGAGAAAGACACAAATCTATATGAACACAAACTCGAACTGCAAAAACCTTTTTTCTTTTAAATCTTTTTTTCTTTAAGGAGTTTTAAATGGTGCTCTGATTGAGTAAGTTGCAGAATTGCAGTTCATAAAACCCTGCACACACACACACACACACACACACACACACACACACACACACACACACACACACACACACACAAGCCTGGTTGGTCTGACAGAGCCAGCTGTGCTCTCTCACTCTTCAATTAATTCTCTCTGCTACTTTGACCTTTTCCTCCGACAGAAACAAAGAAACTAGAGGCTGCACTGCTTCACACACACACACACACACACACACACACACACACACACACACACACACACACAAAGATGCAGAAACAAACTTACTCAAAGACAGAAAAAGGTGCAAAAACACATAATTGCACACAATTGCAATAAAATACGTGATTAAAAAAAGATAAAAACATTTGTAAGTTACAGAATTTGACACATTTAACACCATTATCACAGTTTTATATACTGAATATCTTCAATGTATCTGAAGACGTTATTTCATGAGTTATCAAAAGGGCTAAATTTGGTTTTTATAGTCTTTACTAAAACACTGTTTCAGATATTTCTATAGGCAGAAATGATAAATAAACTGAAGTGCTGCTGTTGATGGGATCCTCACCTGTGGTTTAAAGTTCAGCTCAGGAACACGCTGGATGTGGCCGAGGAACATCTTGGTTTTCATTTCGGCGCCCATGTTAACGGGTTAGAGCGAACACACCTGCCTGTGAGACACGCCTCATGGCTGCATCATGTGATCTATAGAGATTCAGCATCTCGCCTAGTTTTTCTGGTGTGACGCGTCTTCCAGCAAAAGACAGAAAAGATCAGTAGACGTCATTATCACATCACGCCGGGAACACACTGCCTGCGCTGCGTGAAACGTGGCGGCTGATGTCGCTGAACGCGTGTTGGCTGCGTTGCTGCTGCTGCTGCTGCGTCTCTCTACATAGTGTTCACAGGTTACCGAATGCTGGATTTCCCCTTATTATAAAATAAATAGAAATTAATAGAAAACGTCAGTAAAATGTCTCTGTCTCCACATGCAGCTGCTGTAATGGTTAAAAAATATCTGTATCATATTCAGATTCAGACTAGACACAGATATTATACTGGAAGGTGGACGCCGGAAATGAAAACCAAGACGTTCTGCAGCCGCCACGCACACGCAACGTAGGCAGTGTGTTCCTGGTGTTAAAACTACTGCAGACGTCTTCAGCTGCCTCCGTCTGTCACGTGAACATCGTCCTGTAGGTCGAGACAGTCGCTGAGCAGGACTCAGGACGGACCACAAAGCTGTAACACTTTAAATTTGACTTTCTGACATAGCTCATGTTTAGTGGTGATCTTCTTGCAAGACAGTCGAATTTTTTATCTTTTAATCTTGGATGTTGTAAATCAGAATAACCATTAAAATCTAATCAGCTGATCTGACTGTCACATCTCAGCCAAGTCTTTAAAAACCTATTTTGTAACGCGGGTATTAATCCTGCCAACAGACGGGCAGAGTTGTGAAAAGAAAAGCAGCTTTCACATTTAGAAAAAAGAAAAGAAAAGTCAGAAACTCACCACCAGCTGTCTTCTCTCTTTGCAGCTCCACCGTGGAGCTTCAGCTCAGGAGATTTGTGTTTTTGCCTGAAAAAACAATTTGTCCTAAAGTCAGGTCTGGAGTCTGTTTGCTTCAGGTGCAGCAACACGTCAGATTCTGCCTGTTTAATATCAAAAAGTATTCTCACTTTTATTGATCTCTGATATGAAAAGAGTCCACTTAAAAGTCAGAATAAAAACAATATTTCCTCTGGTTTAACTAAGTCAAGGCAGCACGTTGTCCGTCCAGCAACCAGTCATCCAATCAAACAGATACTTGTCAGCCACACGTCTATCAACAGTTCATCCCCGTGTCGAGGCGCCAGGACTGTGTTGGCAAAATTACTGTCCTGTAAGAGCAACTACACCCGGGCTAATAATCACGCTGTCCCCACTCTTCACAGCACGTCACTTACAAATGTGAAACTGTGATGTCAAGTGCAGAAAAACTTGAACCCACAGAGGTCGGTGCAGCAGCGGTTTCACTACAAGTGGAGCTGCTGTTTGAATTAATGTTTGAGTGTAAAAACTTTGTCAACACAGGATGATAATATCTACGTAAATGCACTGCATTCACAGAATAAAAAAAATAAAAAAAGAGACACCTTATCTCTTAATTACGAGAAAAGATCTTGTAATTATGAGATCAGGTTTAATGGAAACGGACCCATGTGGCACCTTTCCAGTTTGTTCATAATTATAAAATCCTGATCCTGAAATTATAAGATCTTTTCTTGTAATAACAAGATCTTTTCTCTGTTTCTTTTATTCTGTGAATGCAGTGCGCTTCCGTGAATATCTGCAAAAATGTGTTGTGTTTCTTGCACCGCTAATCCCACTGAGAATCAACTCCACTCAACTTTAATAAGTATTTAGTATTTACAGCTTGACATGCAGTTTTTGTTGAGAATGTGACTTTCATTGTGTTTTGACTAAACTTAAAAGGTAGGTATTTCAGTCTGGACTAAGACCTGCTGTTAGCTGAAAACATATTTTATCATTAACAACATGTGATAGAATTTATGGTCAAAACGTCCCTGTTACTTCATTCTTATAAAAGAATACTTTTTTTTGTTTGTGCTAAAAAATATATTACATATAAATAAATATAAATATATCCTGACAAATACGTCCTTAAAAAGCCACTTTCTGGTGATAAACTTGACACATCATTTTTTACAGTGCAGTCTTTCAGCCAGTCAGTCAGCAGCTGTGCAGCGCTGTCACACTTCATCAAAGCTCCATCACCAATGATAATGTGACCTGGCCGACTCAGCACCGCCGCTCCCTGCTGCCCAGAATATTGGCAAGTGTCAGATAGCCGATAGATTTATGTATGCAAATCAGCCCGATCAATAGCGTCTGCCACGGCCCGAGATCTACAACCACACCACATCGCCTGGAATATTTCCTGTCAAATAAAAATCCAGTGGCAGAGCAGAGGGAGGGAAAAAAAACTTAGTATGAAAGGAAAAATGATTTGGAGAAGAGGAGGAGGAGGAGGAAAAGTGTAGATATGATGAAGAAGGTTCCCTGTCAGTGAGGACGGCCAATCATCAGAGAGAATAAATCAGAGCAGGGCTGTCATTGGAGGAGGGCAAGGCAGCGAGGAGTTTTACTCTGTCACAATCCAAACACATTCACTTCAGTCCTGTCAGAATCTTCTCTGTTTCTGTTGTTACAGGATCAGATGTCGCGCAGACGCTTCTACTTCCTGCCCAAGTCCCAGGAAACACCGAGGCACAAACCATTCCTGGTTTCTATTGGCAACGAGGAAAAAAGTACAAAATAAAATTCCTAGTAGTTTTCCTATGTAGTTTTAGTTATAGCTTCATGAATTAATGCGCGACATTATTTTGTTAAGAATTAATTTTTGAAACAACCCAGTTATTTTTACACAGTATTTTATGGTAATTACATTAACTCAGCTTAACGTTACATTTTTTAAAAAGTAAAAAAATATTCTTAATTTATGAAAATTAAAAATAATAATAATTCCATCTGGACTGACCTGATGTGACGCAGATTTATTATTATATATTATATTATTTATTGATGATATTCTGAATGAAGTTGTGTTGATAACGTGATCAGGTAGAGTAAGGGACATTGATTTAAACAGCCTCTTCGTCATCACCTCCTCCTCATCCAGGAAAAGGCCAGACTAAGCACAAGGAGAAGGGTCAGGTGGGGATGGACAAGGGGGGGGGGGGGCGCCTGTCGGCGGGGCAACAGCCGCCATGTCACCGCCTTCCCCCGTGGGAACCGCCCGTCAAACGGAAAGGTTGTGCCACATCTGCATAATCATTACCGCGGCGACAGAAAGTCATTCTGGGAAACAATCAATGTTGTTTTAAGGGATCTTTAAAACAAAAAAACAAAAAAAAAAGAAAAAAGGTTGAAGTGTCTTAAAGAAGATCTGGTGTCTCAGTGACGCAGCGACGCAGCGACGCAGCGACGCAGCGAGAGAGTCCCAGCCTTTCAGAGACAGTTGGATCCAGTTTTTCAGTTAAACACTGAATCGCTGACAAATCCTCTGTAGAGCTTCACTCGCCTGACGTCACTGCGGCGGCTTTACAGTCCAGCATCTATATTCAGGTTCAGTGCATCTCTACGTTCTCCACTGTGGTCGTACGAGAGAGAGGGAGGAGACACAGGGTAGAAACGGCGAGAGCTGTAGACGTTCAGGGCGTCTCTCCTGGAAGACGCTCGGTGTTTCACTCGGTTGTACTCGTGAAAACTGCCAGAAACTAATGTGTGAAAAATAAAAAAAAGAAACCTAGACAGAGACGTTCAAAAGCAGCGTGTAGAAGAAGTTACTCTATATTTCTCTTTGCTGTATACACTATAAATCCTTATGCTAACCGTATAGCCTTTAGCATTTAGCTAGCAACTGATCCAGTCCAGGTTGCGTCCGAGCGAATACACAGATTGAAGGTCATGAACTTGAACCAGCAGCGTTGGAGGAAGAATAAAATCAATACAATATTCAAGTAAAAGTACATGAGTATTAGCAGCAGTTTGTGGAGTGGAAGTATGAAGTAGCATCAAATCGAAAGACTTAAGTAAAAGTTTAACTACTTCAAAATGATGTGAAATAGTCGCCTTCCAGCACTGTGAGCTAGCAGCTAACTATCAGCCTTATTTCACACAGGAAACCAAAATGGCTGCTGTAAAGGCACCGACTGTTTCCTGAGTCGGATCTGAACACTGCGATATTTAACGATGTCTTTGTTAAACGTCGTGGTTTAAAAAAGAAAAGGAGGTAAAAAAAAAAAAAAAGGGAGATGAAAAGGAGACAAGTGAAAAGGAAACAAGGTGGAAAGGAAAGTGATGAAGAGAAGAAGAAAAGGAGACCACAAGAGAGGAGACCGGAGGGGAGAGTGATAAGTAATACGAGGTGGAGGAGGAGAAAGAAAAACTAGAGAGGTGGGACGAGGAGGAGTAAAGAAGAGAAAAGAAAGAGGAGGAGGAGGAGAAAAAACATCTGTGACAAGGGAGAGGAGATGAAGAGAGGAAGATGAAAGAAGAGTGGAGGAGGAAAGAAAGCGAGAGGGAAAGGAAAACGACGAAGAAACAAAGGAAAGGAGCTGGGAGGAGAGGAGGAAGGAGGTAGAGGAGGAGTGGAGAGAGGAGGGAAAGGGTCGTCTTCTATCAGCAGATAAGAGGCAGAAATGGATGAATTCTATTGGCCGGCGAGTCTCTTCCAGCCTCTTATCTCCTCGCCTTCACCAACTCAGGACACATTTCATAGAAATTTGCGAAATCAGGAAAGCTGGGTATCGTGTCATCTATCACCGAGCGACACGGGCCCATACATCCTCCCGGCTTCACAATAAAAGCCACAATTGACACTTCTTTTTTTTTTTTTGGTTTCTTAGCAATTATATGCTGCTGCAGCGACACGGCGGCTTCGGCTTTGTTGTTTGTTGTTTTCAAGGTCAAACAAACTTGGGTTGGAATCAAGAGTTTCAGTTTGAAAAAAAACAAAAACTGTCGGAGTCGCTCGTAAATCACCCGGCGGCCGAGGAAACACCGTCTGTAATTACACACGTTTATAGGGAAAAAAACGATTTGACTGTGATTGTTTCTGATGCATCAAATGAAATAAAAAGATGACAGGAGGTTTGAGTGGTGGCGAGGAAAAAAGGACAAAGGGACGGAGATGGAACAAGAGCAGAGAAACGTCTGCAAACTGCCGCCTGACAGAAACACTCATACACATGGAAACACAAAAGAAAGATGCTCATTTAAATGCAAGTCTTTGTGTGAGTGATCTCTGACACTATAAATACACCGTGCCCACTCCAGGTCTTAGACAGGCCCAGCACAGCGTCCGTCTCTGCTCCACCTGCAGCTGATTTCCTGGGTCAGGTGTGTTCAGCCAATCAGAAGCTACAGCTTCCACCCAGGTGTCGTTTCCTGCTGATCGCTGTTGTTTGAACGCTGCGATACAAATAAAGTTTATTATATTATTATTACTAATGAATTATGAAATGAAAATAAGTGGTGTTGGGTTCTGCAGGACCAAGAGGAAGAAACAGAAACCTCTCGTCCCGAAACTATTAACGACACGTCGCTGTTGTACTGCAGTTAAATACTAATAATATGTGGATTCATCCGCTGCTGAAAATAGATCCCAACAAAAGTCATTTATTTTTGTGAGTGAGCAGCTGTTTAAGGAAAAATCCCTTTTTGAAAAAAGTAAGACTTTATATTTGTGAAGTTTTTATCATTTGTTGCATTTTTATTAACAATACAGCAGCTAGTCGCCGCTCCACAGTCTGTATATACACGCGTGTGTGTGTGTGTGTGTGTGTCATGTATTTGTGAGGAAGGCGTCTTCGATACAGGAAGTAGTGGAAAGTATTTCATAATTATAAATGTTAAAATATTAATATTAAAATATTTTGTTAAATCAGGCTCATTTGCAGGTGGCGTCCTCAAAACAGTGTGTGTATCAGGGGTGTGTGCACATGATGTGGGCTGTTTAATGTGTGTGTGTGTGTGTAAGTATTGTGTGTCAGTGTCAGCTGATGTTTCATTTGATTCGTTAGTTTACATTAGACACGCTGCATCCGACATATTATTATAGTATTAAACGTTTCCTCTGAGCAGTTTCCTGTTTCACAGAATTCAATCATGTGACGTTTGTTTGTAATTAATTATTAAACTGAGCAACTGAAAACCTACATGATCATCTACCTGAGAGTGTGTGAGTGAGTGTGTGAGTGTGAGTGTGAGCAGTAAAGTTTGAATTAAGCTGTGTTCGGGTGTGTGTGTGTGTGTGTGTGTGTGAGAGTGTGTGTGTGTGTGTGTGTGTGTGTGTGTGTGTGTGTGGCAGCCCTGTGCATGACAAACTGGTCCAATTTCAGGCGTGTCGCGGCGCCCTGCTGATATTTGTCTCACTGGCGTTGTTGTTGTTGTGGCCCTTCCTCCTCCTCCTCCTCCTCCTCCTCCTCCTCCTCTTTTTAGTTTCCCCTCAGATTTGAATCGGCAGGGGGGCCGCGGTCCGTTCCCCCTCTGACAGCGCAGAAATAATTACAGTAGTGCCTTCCCCCCTCGCTCGCTGTTATATTAGCCCTCTTATCAGGCTGCTGAGGGGGGTAGTTGATCAACTAAGGTCACTGTATCCTGACCACAGCACAACAGCTACACCGCCATTTGGAGATATGATAAATAAAAGCCGGGGGTTACGCTGCAACAACACTGTTATCTGCTTTTTGTTTCATTCTCCCGCCTCCTGCAGCTCGTCTGTGTTCGTGTCTGCGGAGCAAAGAGCACAAAGTTAAAGCAGCTGACGGAGACGACGCCGAAAACCTGCGTCTGGTGATTTAGTGAAACTGATGAGCTGAAATAATTAACAGCTGAAAGTGGAGAAGCTGCACAGTGTTTATGTGTTTCCCAGCAGCCACGCGGTGATGGCGTGAGAGGTTAAAGGGGGGGGGGGGGGAAATGCAGCTGCATTATTCTAAAAACAGGTTGCAGACAGCAGCGCCGGTGCGAGCGGAGATAATAGATGCACCTACATTATCCTGAAGTGGCGGGGAAATTGAGAGGTTAGGAGGGTGAACAGAACAGATGCGCCTACATTATTCTACAGCCAGACCGATAGTGACGGGGGGGGGGGGGGGGGGGGGGGGGGGTAAAATAAATACATCTACATTATTCTGGAGTCATGCGAGAGCGAGAGGTGAGCGTGAGCGAGGAAAACAGATGCAGACGCATTATTCTGGAGTCAAAGTGAAAATTTTAGAGGTGGAGGTGAAGCGGGAAAAATGGCTGCTCCATTACTCTTCAGCTAAACTGATAGCAGGAGGTTAAGGACGCAGGTTTACCTACATTATTCTCAATCTGAGCGAGGCAGGAGGAGCACAGTCACTGAGAGCTGCTCAGCACAGCGGGCCTGTCTCTTCCTGTGAGGCGGCTGCAGCTGAGGACACGCCCCCTTCATTTACATTAATGCACTGAATCACCAGTAAAGAGCGGAGTCTGGAGTTTGGTGCTGCAGCAGCGAGTGTTTGTGAAATGTTTATGAGCACGTTGAAGTGTCTCGTTTGAAAAAGTCGAACTTCCTCGTTTGTGCAAGAAAAGTTTTTCCGCTCGCTTCGGTCGGTTTTTGTCTTTTTGCAAAAGAGATTAAGAGTTTAATGGGAGATGAGGAGGAACTGGGGAAGCTAATCCAGGATGCACATTAAAGGGCCGATGACTGAAAACACTTGTTTACTTTAATGAACTCTTAGAGTTTATTTATGATTCCAGGATCTTATTTTCTCCTTTTTATATTTGTCAAAACACTTTGAGCTGCATCCTGTGTAAACAGACAAATAAAGTTTATTATTATAATTATTATTGTTGTTGTTGTTGTTGTTGTTGTTGTTGTTATGGGAGACCTGAGAGGACGGGCAGAGAATGAACGGCAGCTTCTCTGATAATCCTCATCTTTCCAACATTTCATGGATCCAGCTTCTCAAATGTGTCGATTTGCTGCTTTTTGCTTTTAATAATTTAAGTTTGGACTAAACGAACATTGTGTGAGTTTCACTCTGGGCTCTAATTCAAACGGCGCTGCTCATTATTTTCTGAATCAATGAAGAAAACAATCAGAAGGTTAAAGTTCTAATCTGCAACTTTTCCACAGTGAAACGTCTAAAAGCAGCTCGACCTGTTTTCTACATGTGGTTGAGTTGTGTTCTTACATTATCCCAAATGTTTGTAACGGTACGTTTCATTCGGTCGCCTGTCAGTGACATCACATCCTGTTTGTGTGACAGAAGCATCAAAACTGACTTTTTATCCAGTTTCAAGTCACGTCTTTAGATCTTTGTCATTTTTAACTTTATATATTTAAACCAGATGAAACGAGCTGAACATTAAGAAACTACAAGTGAAACGCTGGTTAATAATGATGTAATGATTTAATGTTTAACTATAGACTGTGTTAATATATAGTATCGAGAATAATATACAATATAATACATCATTTTATTTAGGTAACATTTTAAATATGAAAGTATTTTTGTACTGATATCAGTACTTTTACTTTGTACTTGTATTGTATTAGACTGCATGATATTATAAGGTATGGATTTACTCTCTCACACACACACACACACACACACACACACACACACACACACACACACACACACACACACACACACACACACACACACACACAGGGACTAACTGCTGCTGTGAAGTCTCTTAATAAAGTCAGATGTGAATTTGTTTCTTCCTCAGAAACCTGCAGTCTGAGTATGACAGCTAGTCGATCCTGTGACAGCCACAACGCAAAGTAACGCACGGCGCATTTCTGACAGCACTCTGCCTATATGCTCAGTGTGTGTGTGTGTGTGTGTGTGTGTGTGTGTGTGTGTAGTACATGCAGAGCTGATGTGAAGCCTCTGGACAGTGTGTGTGTGTGTGTGTGTGTGTGAATCTTCTCCGGTCTCTTTATCTTCACTCTGAGGTTCTGACTCCTCCCTCCACACACAGGTGATTACAGTGACGGAGGACAGGTAACGACAGGACAGGTGCGCGGCTCGGGATTGGCCTCCTGATGGTGAAACGGCGTCACCTTGTAACTAACGACACGTTACGTGCAGTAAAGTTTTAGAAATGCAGACGGACGGACGGACGTCCAGCCCAGACTGAACATCAGTGTTTTTTAAAGGCAGAGAAGACGCTCGCAGCTCCATCACTGTCGCTCTTATCTGTAGCCGACAACATGAACAAAGCACCATCATGGACAGACCCCACCCCCACCCCCACCCCAAACCAGTCCCCCTCGAGGAAACGGCCTATGACTAAGAATGATCTGATAAATCATCTCTTACAGTCGTGACCAACTGATCGTAGAATATAAATAATAATCTGCGGACACAGCTGCAGGTTTACACTTCTTCACTTTATTAATCTTAAACCAGGTCACAGTGACGGTTCTGTTGACTGTATCATTATCATTATTAATTTATGACCTGAATCCCTTTATTTCCTACTGACAAATCTACACTGAACGTCACACACCTGAATGTACGAGTCAAAGTCAGAGTCCAGAGTCTGTGAATTATTAACCGCCACTGACCCTTAATCAGTTTATTCCAGCGTACTCTGGCCTTTAACGAGCCTTTAACGAGGCTGATCACACCCACAACACTGATGCTCCAGTTCACCTTAACAATTCAGCACTACAGATGTGAAACCGTGTACGCATCCGCAAAGGTGGAGAAAGTCTGCAGAACGAGTCCGAGCTGTAAATGCTGTAATGGAGGGGAACCTCTGGAGAGCACATCTGGCTTGACTGATAATTTACAGTAACAGGACTTAATCCCCAAAGAACAGTAGAAGAACATGATCTCAGCTCTTAATAAATAAAAACTCATTAAATAAAGAAACCCGCTGTAGACATACTTTGCAGTTGTTTTGAATGTAAAACTTTTTTTTTTCATTGCAAACAATTTAAGTGAAAAAGTTTAATCTTTGAAAAATGTTGATGAAATTGAGAGTGTCAGTATTTGGTCTGTCCCCCTTTTGCTTTAATGACAGCGAGCACTCGAGCCGGCATGGACTCCACGAGTCTGTGCAGAACCTGCTGACCCGTGTTCTCCCAGCAGGACTTGATAACGTTCCACAGCGCGTCCTGTGACGTCACAGAGTGTTTGGTTTTCTCTGACCTCAGGTGACCCCATAAATGTTCAACGGGGTCGAGGTCAGGAGACTGTGGAGGGAAGTCCATGACGGTGAGGACTCCCTGCTCTTCTCTGGTCTTCAGGTAGTTCTTGTGAAGCTCTGAGGTGCGTTTAGGGTCGTCGTCCTGCTGCAGGATAAATCCCTCTCCACAGAGATGCAGACCAGAGGCGACAGCATGTCTCTGAACAACGAACTGGTGCTGCTCCTCCGTCAGGGTGGAGTCAATGTGGTGCAGGTGTCCGACACCAGACGAGGCAAAACACCCCCAGACCTGAATATTCCCATCCCCGTGTTTCAGCGTGGGTTTGATGCACTGCTGTGTCGCTCTCTCTCTGCCATCAATCTCAAACGTGGACTCACCAGTAAATAAAACCTTCTTCCAGTCGTCCACTGTGAAGTTCTGGTGTTTCTTAGCCCAGCACAGGCGTCTGGCCTTGTTGCCCCTCCTGAGCAGGGGTCCGAGGCCACTGCAGGACAGCCGTCTCTTCACAGTGCTCCTGCTGATCGGAGCCATGCGTTCTTTATTCAGCGAGTTCTGTATCTGTGACGAAGTGGCTTTTCTATCCGTCAGGGAGCTGAGCTTGATGTACTGATCTTCTGACGGCGTGGTCACTTTGGGTCGGCCTGATCGAGCTTTGGACACGACTGATCCACTCTCTGCGAAGCGTTTCAGGGTCCCATGCACGGCCCCCTTAGAGACCTTCAGCCTGGCCATGATCTGACGCTGAGAAAGACCCTCTTTGCTCAGAATAACAATCTGACTTCTGACACTGTCGCTTAGTTCTAATGCCATTTTTCCCCACTGTCACAAAGTTGAGGCGCAGGCTGATTTATAACAGGTGAACACTGGCTGCAGGCTGAGCCACTGATGAGCACATCAAATCAGACTGAGTGTCACCTGTCAATGCCCCAATTGCAGTTTGCTGCTGTCTTCACTGTTCATATCTGACCTATCGTGTATACACAAATTCATATTTTCTCTATATAATGTCTAACACTAGCAGTACTCATCGTACCCTTGCAGCTGCCTGCTCTCTGCTGCCATGCTGAATATATATTGTCAATAAAGTTGAATCTAGTCTAAAATATTTGTTCTTCATTTTATGTAACTTCTAATATTCTTAAATGTTTCTGAATCCTCAAACTTTCTGATTATTTCCAGGTTTACGTGAAAATATTAGAGACTTGCAATGTGGTGTATACATTGTGTAACTTTAAATATTGTACACATTCGAGTAATTTTTATTATAAGTTTACCATATTAAGTGGTGCGATATTATTTGAGTTTATTATATTATTAGTAACTATTACTTCATTGAGTGTATTATATAATTTCATCATCAACTGCAGTGCTTTATTATTTCATATATAATTTGTAGGTGTAACATTTAAAGTCGGTTATTTACAGGCCCTTAAGTGTGGAGCCCATTTGGTTCCCAGCTGCCATTGTTTACAGGGGGACAGGTATGAATGTGACAGTCTATTGGATGCACATGTAACTGCTAAGAGATAAAGTTGTCAGTGGTGATTATTGAAAACTCCGACCAAGAAATAAGGGTAATAACAGTGTGCAGTGTAAATCCTTTGTCGTCCTTTGTTGTGCTCTTTCAATAAGTCTCTCATCTGCAGCTAAATTCAACCTGATGGCACCTGGAACTTCCTGTGGGCTCGCGCTGTAGCTCCGTGGTTGGTTGAGTCGCGCTGTCCCGTAGCTATGGACGATGCGCTGTGACAGGTCTGACTGCCAATCCCGAAAGTCGTCTCGGTTTTCTCCGTCCCTCCTCCGGTGACACAGGAGGCGCGAAAAACTCACGCTCAGAAACAGGTTGTTTGTTTATTGCACCGACGTGAAAACTGGTGATAAAAACAACACAGTTTAAACTCGTGCTTACGATGCTGTCACATATCGATAACCAAAATCAAGCTAGCTGGCTAAGCTAGCGCTGAACTCGGTAACATCACGTAAACAAACGAACGTTTCCGGTTACGTATCTCGGTGGCTGCTCATCACCAGAGGAACTAACTCTCCACAAGATCCTCACGTGTGAAAACTTCCTTTCCCACAGTTAAACAATCAACTCTTTAAACCAGCAATATCTTATTTAAAGATAAACCTTTACCCACTGCATCATCTCATTGATATTGCGTGCCACTCAAATGCGTCCCACAGGAAGTAGAGCGCACTTCAAGTAGTTCCGCCCCAAAACCAATAAACCAAGCGGGAACCAAAAATAACATAACAAATAAATCAATAAATGAACTGACTGGCGGTAAAAGGTATTGTAGGATCATACCCCAACTCTTTCAGCCTGAATTGATCAGCTGATATATGTCCCACCCCAACCCTTTCACCTTCATGAAGTAGTCCACACTCCCTTGACTAGGACTAGTTGTTAAATATTTTAGGGATATTTAACAACTAGTCCTATTAAGAATCCTGACCCAATCAACAGACACCCTGACATACCTTAAACTGAGCAGGCCTTCCTCTGTTTCCACCGGTGATGCACGTGGGTCTTCGTAGCTGCTGCTCTGTAATGATAATGTTTTTCTGCTGCGTTTCTGTTATATGTTCCTGTAGTGTAATGAAATGGCAACAGACGTAACGTATTCTCTATGCTAATACAGTATTGTAATGTGACAAACTGGTCTTTTGTGATGCCACATGACCATAAGAGAAAGAAAAGTCACATAAGGAATGCCCTACAATCCAACTTAGATGCAGTGCCCAATGAAACGTCCTCAGGTGACTGACAGGGAACCATATGGGAACGTTCTCTTAACGTCCTCTTTGCAACGTTGCAGTGAAAATAACCAAAACGGAACGTCTCCCTAAAGTCACATAGGGAACGTGAACTTAGACCCACATCTGAACCTCCTCATTAGGTCCTCAACAAAACGATCTCATATGACCAACAGTGACCATAATAATAATAATAATAATAATAATAATAGAGCAGAAGCACACATGATAAAATGTAATTGGGGCAATATTAATAATAACAATGTTAATAAACTCCAGGTAAAAGTAAGGTTTAAAAAGCTGACTTTTTAAATGGTGGTTTAAAAGCCGCCAGTGATCCACAGCTTCAGTTTTCAACAGAGAACGAGTCAAAGCGATTTACAACCTTGAATAATTAAAAGCCACTTCAACCATGGATGAGATACATTCCTTTATTATAATTAAAGTACTCAAACATCTGCTCTGCCGCGGAATGTCACGCCAAACCAAAAGAGCTTTAAAAAAATCTGCTCAGTTAAAGCGTTTCATCATTTGTGAAAGTAAAAAAAAAAACAATCAACTGAAAACTCCCAAACATCGCACACCATTAGGCGGCAAATAATGAGGAATAAAACATGGAATAAAATACAAAAAGGTAGCAATCGACACAGTGTTATATGATTTAAGATTGAGGAGCAGTGGGGATGAGGGCTGAGCACAAAAAATAATAAAAATTAAATCCAAACTTCCAGTTTTAATCAATTTTAATATGAGATGAAAAATGTCAGATTTGTAGCTTCTGTTCGATTCAGGTTGTTGGATTTTATTCTGATGATTAAATCAGCTTTGAATTCAACTAAAATAAAATCAAGTAAAGATTCTGTAGAATTTACAGCCCTCACACGGATCAACGGGAGAGAAACAGCCGGTAAAGATAATCCTCACAGTCTGCAGCTGCTCTCTGGACGGACACACACACACGCACACACACGTGCACACACACACACGCACACACACACACACACTTCCACCAAACCTAACACTACTCTTCTTTAGCTTCACTTCAGTCTCCTTCAAAATAAAATCCTTCATCTGCAGTGAAAACAACTCATCAGCGTCGCAAGCTGCCAAAACTGAAAACGCTAACGGCGCTAGCACGTCGTTTCATTTCTTCACCTCCTGTTAAAGTCTCCTCTTTGGGGCCAACCTGAGCGTTAGGAACAAACCCACGAGGTTCAGTTCACTCTGCAGGTTTTCAGTTCTGAGCTGCTGCTCAGTCAATCTGTTTCTTTGTTTTTTTATGAAAGAGATCATTTAACTTTTTTACCCCTTTTTAGTTTTGGTTCGATTCTTCCAGCACAAAGTCGTCAGTGAGCAACTCTGTCTCCTGGAAATTATATTTATATGCAACCAATTTATAGTATATTTTAGAGAGAACATCATTTGTATTAACATCATGAGGAAATGTTCGTTCATGGAGGTCAACATCCACCTGTAGTGACTCCAGCATCACTGAACTGTTTTATAGCTCTGACTCTCAGCTCAGTGAAACGCTGGTCCGGTTTAACAGGTTCACACTGACTCCACAAACAACATGCGATGCTTCTCTTCCTAAACATGCACTCACTGACTGACTGTGGAAAGATATTTACAGCAGGTAAAAAGTCAGTTATTATCATGTTTATTAATTAAGCCTCATTCAGTAGGTTATGATGATATAAGAGAAACTTGGCGAGGAAAATCTTCAAAGCCCTAAACTTTATTTTATTATCTGAGCTTCCTGATTGACTGTTGGACTTGTAAACACCAATATGATGGTTTTGATTTGTTAACTGGGTTGGAGAGACAGTTAATGGCATTCACTATTTGCTGTTAAGCGCTCATTTGGTGATAAACAGGTCAAAAGAGCTTAAAGGCAGAGACGTTCGTGTTGTTTCAACTGCATTTAAGCAACGTGACACAGGTTCGAACTACAGGCTGTTTTAACAAGAGTTAAAATATTGGTTTTTTTTCTTTGGAATCACCCAGAATACAGATGAAAGAAAGTGAAAATGGGGGCAGTGCATCCAGGGAAATTAACCATCCCAAGATACGTAATTAACTGTGGGTATTAATCAAGCTTCTTCAGGTAAAACAGGTTTGTCTAGGTGTGTGAATGTTCATCAGTCAGCAGCGTTGAACTGAACCACAGAGTGAGTTTCTTCCTCGTCTGCTCTCGTCGACTCAAAGAGGAGCAGAAACGAAAAGAGAAAATGTTGCCTTCACTCACGATCATACAGCAACAAAAACAACCGAGGACTCTTGTTTTGAAAGGAACGAGGGGGGAAGCGAGAGGACCGAACAGGTGACAGGAAGTACAAGACATGATAAGAGAGGATGCAGTCAGTCAGTCAGTCAGTCAGTCAGTCAGTCGTCCTTCATCACTGACTCCAGGTCAGTTTCACAGCTTCCAAACTCTAAAGTAAAAGCACAGATTCTCCGATGTAGAGGTTTGTTTTAGTGGAGAGAAGTTGCCGTGGTTACGAGAACAGCTGTTAGCACTGTTACATTCCCCAGTGAAAACAACTGGTAGTGCTGGATATGGTTTTTGGGTTATTATTATATTAAACAGCTGATGAAGCAGACACGTGGCGTTCAGGGTTCCTGTAGTAAAAGTTCATTTTCACATTCTTGGTTTCAAACACTGAGGTGAAAAAAAAAAAAAGTCAAATGTACAAGACTGTTAGGAGAGAAGTCAACTACAATTCCCAGAGAGCACTGCTGCAAAAAAAAACATCCAGTCAGAGAGCTACAGACTCTGTTGCCGTGCAGCTGAAGTCATCTAATTTACAATCAGTTCACTTTTGGGTTTTTCTGATTTGACTTTAAACATCTCCAGAGCAGCTGCCGCCGATGCTCATGGGTAATGTAGTATTTAAGGACAAAGTATGGAAGCCATTCACGCCAGGAAAACCAGAAGAAATGAGAAGTTTTTTTTTTATAAGCTTACAAACATTTAATAAATAGTTTATAACACACTATAATGTAGTTCGAAGCAGATATAATGAGTTTGACTAAATTATCATTCAGTATTTTATCACTTAGATCTGCTTACAACAATGTTACAGTGCGTTATAAACCATTTATTAGTCGTTAATAATCTGCCTACAAATGCTGAAAAGGGGGATTTATAATAATGTTTCCCATATTGATACTAAAATATTCTAAATCAAAGGTTGCACTTATTCACTTTTTCAGAGTTTTTGACCATATCCCACAAACTTCATCAGTAAAACTGCAGGTGTAATCGCGACCTTTCTAAAAGTCTCCCTACATATACGACCGCCTGTGGTCACGTCACTTAGCTTCATGAAACACCTGAGTTTTATTCGCTGAAGAAGGCAGTTGGATTCAGTCAAAAACAGGGAAAAAAGCTAGTAAGTGAAGCTTAAGTTTGAATTTTTAATTATGTGGGAACTGCAGATTTACGGAAAAGTGCTGCACACACTTCTCAGTCAAACCTCAAGGTTCAAAAATGATGTTTTAGTGGAAAAGATTTGTGGAAAAAAAGAAGAAGAAAATGTTTTAATTCATTTTGACAATTTATATTCTTCGTCTTTTTCTTTTTAATTGGCGGGAATGAGCTTCCATACATCCAGAGAACTGATGGGGGAAAAAGATCTTTACGTTAGAGTGTGTCTGTCTTTGTTGAGAGAGTCTTAAAAAAAGACGTCAAATATTAAATGTACAGAGCGAGACCCCCCCTCCCCCCTCCCCCCCCCACCCCCCCTCTTCATGTCTGGGGATCAGGTGAATGAACAAAGTGCTCCGACTGTAAAACATGACACCACATTAGATTCTGTTTGTGTGGAGAGGAAAGCCGTCACCGGGGTCAGATCCCGTGCTGCGTTCAAACTGCAGGTTCCAGATCATGAAAATTTGAGCTCTTTCTCAGACTTACTGAGTTCTGACATCACCGTGACGGAAACAGTGTGAGTGAGATATTTTTGTTATTGTTATTACTGTGAATGCATCAGTCTGAGTCGTTCCTGACAACGATTACTCTGACGGGACTTGAACGCAGCACAGTTCAGCAGAAAGAAAAAGAGGGATAAAAGAAGGTGAACTGTAAAATTGAAAGAGTTTGTTTTTTGTTTTGTTTTTTAACTGCAGAAATGTCACTTGGAGCTGGTTCGCTGCCTCACTTCTCTTCTTCACTCTGGGCACAAACAGGAGGAGGGAGACCCAGGAGGACAGGTGCATTATGGGTAGTGTAGTTTGACCGGAGCCAGTCAGGACTGTCTGTTGTGTGTGTGTGGGCTCTATGAGATGGCCTTCGCCTCAGGTAAGAAGGCCTCCCAGTACTTTATCAGCTGCAGGAGAAAAAGAAAATTAACATTAATGTGCCACAAATGTATTCTGGTTGTATTTGCATGTAGAATTAGAATTGTTTAAAATCTTATATGAAAAAAAAAGTATATTTTGTATTCCATGCTGAATTTAAAACTGTTCAATTATAAAATAAAATTAAAATTTTCATGTTTTAAAATGTATAATTACTGCAAAAATTAAAATTTAAAAATCCATTGACAAATGTTTTTATCATAAAATAACAGCAATGCCAAAATAAAAATCAAATTGAACAAAAAATTACTTCAGCATTTAAATCTAAATTCAGAATTAGAATAACTTTATTGTCTGTGAGCCAATAGAAATTCATCTGACGTGGTTCACTCATAAAAAAATATTTATTTATTAATTATGTCATAATTTTAGCTAATTTCCTCTGAAAATGAATAATTATTAATAATTATTTTCATTATGACTGACAAAGGTTTAACTGCCGTTATGGAAATTTCTCATTAGATTTTAATCTTTTATTTCAGTTTATTTTGTTTCAATTTCATTAAGATTTTATTTTAATTTTGGCAGCCAAACAATTCCATTAAATTAAATTAAAAATAATAATTAAAAAAAACAAATATTACACAAAATTATGTATAATTATATATAAAGATGCCAAATTATACATATACAAAACATGATTTTGATTGAACTAATAATAATAATAATAATAATAATAATAATAATAATAATAATGATAATGTTGTCTTCGTGTCATTTACCTGCTGTTGTGTCTGAACCAGTGACTCCAGGTATTTGATGATGATTGTTTTAAAGTCCTTCACTCGTTCTTTCTGTTGGAAAATCAAAGAAACAGTTTTCTAATGAATATATGAAAATCCAGTTCCAGGTGAACAGTCATTCATCCATCCCTCTCATCCCGTCATTTACCACTTCACTCATCAGATCATTCATTTTAAAGCGTATTCACTCATTCATCATCTTCATCATCGTCGTCTTCCTCACCTCAAACCTGCTGACTTCTTTACGGATGGTTTTGGAGATTTGTTCAAAGTCTCTCTCTCCCTGCTGGACTTTCCCCTCCAGCTGAAACACACACACACACACACACACACACACACACACACACACACACACACACACACACACACACACACACACACACACACACACAGGAAGACAGTATTTTTAATGTGTGTTTAATTTTGCCTCCTCTCAGACGAGGAGCCATGTTTGGATATTGGGATATTTTTGATGAAGCTGTATATATTGTTTTTCCTTTAGTGATTTCCGATACTGGATTTCCTGACATTGATATTTAGGAGCTTTAAAGAAAATGATGAACCAGTGAGTGAATGAGAAGCAGAGAGGAGGAATGTGAATCACCCACTTCCATCAAATCCTCACTGACTAAATATTTAATAATATAAACTGATCGTGAACATTGAGCTTTCAGCTGTAATGTTGAAGTTTGTAAATTTACAAAATCTTTAGAATAATTAGTTGATAATTGAGAGTGAATTGTGCGCTACAGTTTGGTGTTTGGTTTGAATTGTGTCACGACTTCTGACTGTGAGCTCAGGACTCTGAACAGTGGAGATACCTGTAGTTTAGATCAAGCTTATTAATTGACGTTATTGATATTTACTGAACTAACACAACAACCGCCTGGTTACATGAGTCTTTATCAGGCTGAAATAATGATGGAATTTAATTAGATTCATTAGCTCATTATATGAAGAAACAAAAGAACAAAGCACTAAGCTACATGAGCCATGCAGATGAAGATAAACACTTGATCTAAGACGTCACATGAAGGGGTTTGTCTGTTATTCCGTTTGATTTTAAGCTTCAGGTTCATTTCTTGATGTGAGGAGATTTTGTTTTTTTAATTCACCGACTCTCGGGAATTTATTCCAAAGTGTAAATTTGCAAATCTGATCTGCACTGACAAACTAGTTCATGTGACTGTGGACGGTTTGGCAGCTTGAACGCAACCACATTAAAAACGAACATGATGATAATCAACTAAATGCTGCTAAACATGAGAACGAAATGGTAAAATGAGGCAAATGAAAGGTGTGAAGCAAGCAGTCAGGTAGGCAGGTGGACAGACAGACAGACAGACAGACAGACAGACAGACAGACAGACAGACAGACAGACAGACAGACGGGGCAGGTCCTACCTCCTCAATCTCCTGGTTGCAGGAAGGCATGGCAGGGAAAATGCAAATAAATTTAAGAGGCTGGAAAAAAAATGCTCAGAGCTTCCAAAATCATAGAGGAAGATCCAGAGACATGAGCAAACACTGAGGAGAAACAAAACCACTGAAGGGAAAGAAAATCCTGCCTGAGGCGCCGAGATATAAAGACGAGCAGCTGATGACGTAGTGCGGGTTTGAACCTCAGGTTACAGTTAGCTTCTCCTGTTAGCCTGTCTGTGAGCGCCTGGGCCTTCAGTGCTGGTAAAACCCGCCTGCTTAACTCTCCGACCAATCGGAGAGCTTGTTACGTCCCATCGCCAATTGGGGTTGTTTTACCAGCTACGCTACGCTAACTGACTAAGCTACTTGATTAGCTAAGAGGAAAAGGAAAAGCAGCTGGAAACAGGAAATGGGAATTGAAGAGGGAGCTTTCCCTTTTTTAAAATGCTTTTTCAAATTCTATTATTTATTCATGATTAATAAATCTTTTTATAAATAGTTTATTATTCAACGTTTTGTAAATCCATTTTTAAATCTGAAGTTTTTATTGATGGATTAATTGTTCATTTATAAATTGTTTCTACAATTCCTGTTTTTAATGTCTATTAAAATATGAAATTCAGGAAGTTTATTACTTTCCCTGTGACGTCCCTCGTCCTCCGTACAAACTGATGAATTAAATCTGTTCAGTCAAAACCCACAAACACTTTCATCTTTCACTGATATGAAAGTTTTAAGAAGTTGTGAGGAAGAAGAAAATATTTGGCTTTATTTTACCGCTGTAATCAAAAATATTAAAATAAATCAAATGAATAAAAATGTATTTATTGAACAGTTTTATGAGTTTTTCTACATGAAAACCTAAAAGAATCTTAAATCCCCAGAGGAAATGCTGATGTTCTGATTTAATCATTAAAGGCAGAAACTAAAAAATAACCTCCTGGTTTTGTTGACAGGTTTTGACTTGAAGAAAACAGCAGTGTCTTTGCACAGACGCTGCTTCACAGCATCAGTGTTTGAGCCTCTGGCTGGTGTTACACTGTGGCGCCCACAGGGGGCAGTGTGGTGTAATAATCTGAGCAGCAGAGACCCTGAACACACCACTGAGTGAGGAGATGTGCTCTGAGAGGAGCTGTATGTGTTTGACGTGATGTAGTGCAGCTACAATCTTCACTGCAGCCAATTACACACTTTTTTTTTCTGCCTTCAGTTTAATTTACTGCGTCACTCTGACATTAAATAGATCTCGATATTATGACGTGACCCTAAATGCACTAAACATATTGATTTTCTTGTATTTGTGCGTCTTCCTTCCTGACAGCAGAGCTCCTCTAACCATGACCTCATGGTGTTTGTCATTTGTCCAGCGTGTAACAAGGAAGGCGAGAGAGCGACTTCCTGACGCTCTCTGCACCGACTCTCTTTCAATGAATCATTTGTCAGATGAGTTTGTGATCAGGTAGCAGGTAGTGTTCAAGAGCTGCGATCAAATCAGTGTGAGTTTGTATTAAAGCAGGAGAAGTGATGGACTCCTGCTGCTCATCACATGTTGGCTGTGATGGGAGGAGGAGGAGGAGGAGGAGGAGGAGGAGGTGTAGCTTTGACTGACCAACCCTAACCTGGACGCACTGGAGCAGATACACACTGTTAACACCAGGGCTGTACTGCAGAGTTTACACAGGTCAATACCTCTTTAGTTTCCACTCACCCCCATAAAAATGCAAATATCAACAAAAAGGTGGGGAGTGAAACCACAGGACTGAACGCTGCCGCGACTCTAACGTTCATTTACAGGAAACTACAACTAAATCTGACTTCATTAATATTTTCTGATCAAGTTAAATGTTTGAACAGTTTCTGATCTAAAGAGGAAATAAACTAAAGCAGTTTAAACCTTTAAAGCTCCTCCAGTGTAAAGGTCTGTGTCCATGTGTAGTGTGATTATAGATCAGCTCTAGCTTCTATATTAATACTGTGAAAGTATCAAAGCCTCAGTCCACAGAGAAATGCACACAGCCTGTATTCAGAAACTGAGCCTTAAAACCAGCCGTCAGGACTTCTGGAACTTTGTGATGTCACAACAAAGCAGTCACCAAGCCCCGCCCACCTGGACCCACCATCCAAACCTTGCAGGATTTGGTTTCTCTGAGTGTTTTTACCTGAAATCTGCTTTATTTTTATTGGATCACTCAGAAAACAGTCGGCCAATCAGAAGAGAGGCTCAGAGCCTCCCGCCCTACTCTGCCTCTGATTGGCTAGAACTTGTCGCCTTTGTTGGTTAGGGTAAGAATGTCAGGGTGGTTGGTGGTTGCTCCACTCTCGACCTGGATGGACAAACAGTCTGTGAACCAGAGCTGAGGCAGAATCTGAGAGTGACGTGAGTTTATTCTCTGCTGGACGGATCATTTCATCACCTCGGTCCAGGAGCCTGGTGTGAAACTCTCTCCAAACTTTGCTCTTTATTCCTGGTATTTGTGTGCGGCAGGACGACAGATCCGTCCAGAGAAGAAGAAAACTACAGGACGCAAACAGCAGCGAAGCAGCAGGAAGGAAGACGACCGCAGAGTTTCTGCTGCTTCACAGGAGGAGCATGTTCACACATTTCACTTCCTCTGCCGCTGAGCTTTTCTTCTTCATCTGGACTTTAAAAGGTTCAACTCTTCAGGCTGTGGACTGTAAATGTAAATGTCACAGTCCACTGGTGTGAAGAGGTTTTATCTCGGGCATTAATCTCACATCTGCAGCAGCTGCAGCAGGTTTCCAGCAGCAGCAGCAGCGTGAAGCAAAAAACTCTTTTCTCTTTTTTTGACTTCAGAAAAAGGCGCTGTGTGTTTTCTGTCGGCTGTTGTCAAGGCGTGAACCAAAACCCGACTCCTGACAGGCAGCAAAACTCTCGTCGGCCCCAAATAAATGTTGGTTGTAACTCTACTGCGATCTGTCCTCGTCTGCAGCTTCTGACAGCCTCCCCCGCCTCCCCCCACGCCTCCCCCGCTCTCCTCCCAAAACCCCACATCCTCCAGCTCCTCCGCTCTAATACACAGACCCCCGACCACGCCGACTCTGCCTGTGTGTGTGTGTGTGTGTGTGTGTGTGTGTGTGTGATGCTGACAGACAGCGGAGGATGAATTCGTGTGGTGACGCTCTAATAAAGTACTTTTCTCTCCGGCTCTTGTTTGTCGTTCATGTGAAGTCTGAGAGAAACAACATTTACCCACAACAACAAAAGAAAGGCTGAAGTGTGAAGGTGCGCTCGTTTCATCTGACTGGACGCACCAGCAGCTTCGGACGGGGGGAGTCGGCTCCTGAGAGCAACGCTCAACGTGATTAAGATGAGACTGTGTGCAAACATGAATTAATATAATTATCACTCTCACAATATGATCAATAATTCATAAATAAATAATTAACTAATTAGAATCAGGTCCAGGAGGAAACCTCTGACATCACAATATGTTAGTTAATAAGTGTCGACATGTTTTCAGAGTTTGTCTGTGTGTGTGTGTGTGTGTGTGTGTGTGTGTGTGTGTTACATGTTTTAATTAGCACTAACGATGAAGCCTGGGTGCAGATCATCTTTACCAACATTAAGATTTTGCAGGTTTAAATCAAACTATTTGAATGTTTTAATCTCAGCGACTTGAAGTTGCTGTAAAATGAACCAATAAATTCAGAGTGAGTCATCATGATGTCATCACCTGCGCTCGTCACTGTTGTTGTTGTTTATCTGACAAACATTAAATCTCCTGTGTTCAGTGAACGTGACATTAAAATATTTTATTACTGCTGATGTTTTTAAAAAAAATTTAATTAATAAAAATTATTTTAAATTATTCTAACTGTCCTCCTGACCCCCCCCCCCCGCTCCCCCTCCCCCTCCCCTCACCTCTTTGATCTCGTCCTTCGCCTGCTGCAGTTTGTCCGGTTTGTTGGTGAACTGCAGTTTGGCTTCAGCTTCTCGTTTCTTCTGCAGCAGCATCTGACTGTCCTGCCACTTCTGCCACGTCTTCATACGGTGGTCAAACACACCCTGAACACACACACACACACACACACACACANGCACTAACGATGAAGCCTGGGTGCAGATCATCTTTACCAACATTAAGATTTTGCAGGTTTAAATCAAACTATTTGAATGTTTTAATCTCAGCGACTTGAAGTTGCTGTAAAATGAACCAATAAATTCAGAGTGAGTCATC
>NW_019176432.1:258994-268705 GCF_002260705.1 Seriola dumerili | reverse complement strand
CAGGAAAATACACGGATATAAATTTCCAATCATGAGACACTATGAACTGCAGCTTTTCATTAATGGACTCTAATAAAGGAAACTAATTAACAGCAGCTCTGATGTTTAGTTTCAAAGATCTGACTGGATGAGAAGTCGAACATTAAATCAACAGGATCATTTCCACATTATTAACGTCATTAAACATTTATAAATGCACATAAAACACATGTATTTTTATTTAAGTCAGAAAATCCTTTATGCTTTAGATGTAAAAACAATGAGTCACATGTTCAAATATCTGCAGCTACAACACAGTCGTCAATAACACACACACACACTCCTCTACAGCTGCAGCTAACCAGCTTCATCCTCCTGTGTTTTCTTCATTAATCGATTAATTGTCGTTTTTGTCAAATGTTTTTTTGTCTGAAACTCAGAGACTTGATTTCCTCCGATTCATGAAAAGGAAAAGAAGAAAATTCACATTCGACAAACTGGAATTTATTTCTTGAAAAGTGTCAAACGATTAATCGATTATCAGAATAGTCGATCGACTAATCGTTGCAGCTCTACTCTCTCACTTCCTGTCTCGTACCTACCTGCTCTCAGGTGTTCAGTGTCCAGCAGCTCAGACAGGAAGTAACATCAGGAAATCAGAACAGACACACTCATTAATTATTACTAATCTATTCTCCTGCAACTGCTCTTCAGCTCCCTCTCCTCTGCTGCACCTAACTAAGAGCTGGTCCTGTTCCTGATCCTGGACCAGATCCTGGACCTGATCCTGGACCTGATCCTGGACCTGATCCTGGACCTGATCCTGGTCCTGGTCGTACCTTGACGGCGGTGATGAGGCGGACGTAGTCGCCCAGTAACTCAGAGAAGAGGTAGAAGTCTGCGTTGGCCTGGTCCTGGTGCAGCTGGTCGATCTTCTCCTCCACCTCGGCGAGCTGCGACAGAGCGCGGGACAGAGCCGTGTGGTCCTCGCTGTTCCCCAACATGGCCGCCGACTTGGCAAACTGCGCCGTGTTCACAGACAGCTCTGGAGGGGGGGTGGGGGGGTGGGGGGGTTAAATCCAGTTTGACGTTAGAAAGTCAAAGACTGAAACACTCGGAGCGTCGTACCTTTCCTGTGACAGACCAGAGACTCCACGCTGCCGTGAAGCTTCCTCAGCTGAACATCCAGGTTCTCGAAATGCTGCTGCTTCTCCTCGAACCACTGACACACACACACACACACACACACACACACACACACACACACACACACACACACACACACACACACACACACACCACACAAACACACACACACACACACACACACACACACACACACACAAACACACACACAACACACACACACACCACACACACACACACACACACACACACACACACACACACACACACACACACACACACACACACACACACACACACACACACACACACACACACGCTTTTATGAAACTTATTTTGCTAAACTTTAATTGTTCAAAATTGTTCAATAATCATTTGACTGATTTTTCCGTCTGTCTCCTTCCATTTCTTCCTGTTTCCTTCTTTTCTTCCCTTCGACCCAGTTCCCTATCTCCATTTTTATTTTTTCCTTCTTGCTTCTATATTTTTGTTTTTATTTACATCTTTCTTTTCCTCTTTTATCTGTTCTTCCATCTCTTCTTTCTTTAACCTTTATTTTCTGATTTCCTTTCTTGAATCATTTCCTTCCTCTCTACTTCCTTATTTCCATCCACTCGTCCTTCCTCCTTCCCTCCTTCACTTCATCCCACAGGTCTCTCCTCTCTTCTACCCTCCCTTCTCTTCTTCCTGTGCCTCCTTCTGTCATTCCTTCCCTCTAACATCCTTCCTTCCTTCCCTCCTCTCCTCTCCTCCCTCCTTCACTCACGGCGTCGGACTCGTTCATCTTGATGGTCATCTTGTTGACGGCGTCCGCGGCCTTGTTGACCATTCGCAGAAGTCCGGCGCTGCTCAGAGCCTGAGTGCTGACTGCCCGCGGCAACTGGCCGACAAACAAACAAACAAACAAACAAACAAACAAACAAACAAACAAACAAACAAACAAACAAACAAACAAACAAACAAACAAACAAACAGTTTGAGTTTTACTTCCTGGTCCCTCAGACTCGACTCTTCATGTTTCCCTTGAGTCTTGATAAATTCTCCTTCTTCTTTGCTGTTTTATTAAGTGTTGTTGAGTTACCAACACTTCCTGTGTGATTTTTCACTTTAAAAGTCTTCCAGCAATTTAATGAGCATAATCCCTTCCATGTTTGGCTTAGGCTTTTAATTTGAAACATCAGCAAGAAAAGTTGAGTTTCACTGACGTTGTTCCACAAAGATCGTTACTTGACTTCATTAGTGACGTCCATCATTCGTGTTTGAGGCCGAGCTTTTATTTGAAGATTTATCATCTTACTTTTTCTTTTTTGTTTGTTTTTTCTCATTAGCTTCTTTTTCTTTTACTTTTCTTCATCTTTCACTTTCACTCAGTTTCTGATCAACTCAACAGCTTTTCTCAGTTTTACTTTCATCTTTTCCATCTGCCTTTCTTTTCTGTTTTTCCTTCTCTTTCAGTTTTCTCTTGTTAACTTCTTATCTGCGTATTTGTTTTTCTCTTTTCTTCCTGTGATTTCCTTCAGATCTTATTTCTCTTTCTCTGATCTCTAAGTTTTACTGCGCTATTTTATTTTCCTGTTTTACTTTCCTCCGTTGGATGTTGTGTTTCTTTCTCTTTCCCTCCCTCTCGACTCTGTTGCAGCTCTTCTCTCTCCTCCTCTCTGATTGTAATGTCTCCCACGTTTTAGCTGCCGTCAGATTTAATGCAGACACTTTCTGTGCAGAGCAACTTTACCAGCTGCAAAAACTGAGTCAGAGCCCGGCGCCTCGGTGCAGGACGCCTCCACGTCCGTCTGAAAATAGACTCATTTTTCTTCATTTTGGAAAAGTTTTTTTTTTTTTCCTGGACATACGAGGTTTTCCTCCGACGGTGGAGCACATTTGCTCCAATCTCATTTAACAGGGGCGGCGGCAGCCAGGGGACGGCTCGGTCCCCGGGGCCCTCGCTGACGGAGGGACGAGGGTAAATGAGCAGAGGCGTGGGGTAAAAATAGCTTTAAATTGCAGCTTGGTCCCATTTGTCCCCCCCTCCCTCCTCCCCCCTCCTCCCCCCTCCCTCCTCTGGTTGTGTTTCATTAAGCGGGCTGGACGGACCGACACGCTCGGTCAAGCGTTGGAGCGATTCATCTGTTAAACCGGTGACACGAGGCCATTTATTCTGGACCAACGTCTGCCAGCTCCTTCACAACGCAATCCCACTAACAGTTAGGTAGGTGGCAGCGAGGGGGGGGGGCGGGGGGCGAGGAGGGGGAGGACAAGACGAAATGTTACAGAGGATTTAGTGGGAGTGGACAATAAAGTGAGGAAACAGGAAACGCCGCAGGCCCTTAAACCCTGAGGCAGTTTTTAGAGGCTCGGCTCGCAGACGCCGCTTCCAGCGTCTCAGGACGAGAGCGCCGCGGAGGCCGACGCTGCCTCCGTCCGTCCGAGCGTCTGACTTTAAGAGTGAGACATCTTGGTCCTCGGAGGATGAACCACACTGACCTCCTCACCTTCTCCAGCCTGTCGCTGTATTAGCACAAGCTTTGCAGGAGCTGCTTCCTGGTTTCTCGGGTGTTGTGTTTGGATTACTTGACTTGACTCGTTTGATTTTTGGACGATATTCTTTTGTTCGTCATTAGTTCATTTATATTATTTGCTCGTCCACCATAGTTAGTTTTCTTTTAGTGGTACTTTGTTTATTCTGGTAACACTACGGGTACTTGAGGTTATTTAGGCCGGGAGACGGGTTTCGGACCAGCATGCACCTGGGTGGGCCTGTGTCCTTCTGTCCTTCAGTTTGCTGCTTGTTTGTGTGAATAAAAAACTTAGGTTTGATTTTGAGTTACTGGAGTCTGCTGCACAGTCTCTCAAAACGTTTCCTTAGTTTAAGAAAAACATTCAATATTTTACAGCAGTGAAATTCTACTGTTTCCATGGAGACTGCTGATTTGCTGCCATTAGCACTTGTGCACAACAGGAGGATTACAGGGCGAGAACAGTGACAGTAACTAATACAAGTTCCACTGAAAAATAAAACACCAACATTAAATAAACTACAAACTTAATTAAATGAAATGAGAAAAGATTGTGAGATCGTAGTTTTTTCTTTGTTTTTTCTTGCCGTTTTTTTCGCGGAAGCTTTTTCGGTGCCATCGTTTCCTTTTTCACCTCAGGTTTTATTTTGAACGTCAAAATGTTACTGTCACTGTTCTCGTCCCATAATCCTCCTGTTGTTGTGACGGGAGCTTCACCAGCTGAACTTTAAGTGATTCCTGAAGTTCAACAATAAGATACGGAGAAAAACTTCAGCGAACCTTTAGGAGAAAATTTAAGGGTGTTTTGTGCGACGATTTTTATTTTCAGGAAACTGTAATCCAGCCATTAAGGAAAATCTTAACTTCAGGTGTTTTGCGCGACCAGCCCCAGAACTTTACTGTTCTGGTTCTGGTTCAGTGTCATAGTGTTATTTTCAGTCGCAGCAGCAGCAGCTGTTTCTCTGAGAACATCTGTACGAAGCCGCCGGCAGCAGACGCACTGAGTCAGAGAGCAGCTGCTGAACGCTGCAGCTGGTGGAGACCAAACACAGAGCTAAAAGAGAGGGAACAGTGGACTGAGATCCACCAGGTGACGCCGACACCACTGAAGATGGACGATCGTGTGGCATGAAGAATCAGTTAGTGCAGGTTTAATTAAAAGGAGGACTACACTGAGTCGCCATCGCCGCTCTCGTTCGTAGTATTTTTCTGCAACTAAGCAACAAACTGCAGAGCAGACGACCTGCTTCCTGTTTACACCTGCAGCACATGCCCAGTGTTTGTGAGCGGTCATGTGAGATGTGTTTGTTTCGTGTGTTTTCAGGCGTGTTAGTGTGGAACGAGATTATTTGTGATAAGGAGCTAAAACTCGTCTGGACGGAGACGTTTTAGCTTGGAAATGAAAGCGTATTAATGTTGACGTAGCCTGTGAGCAGCAGATAGTTGGAGTAGATAACCAGAGACCCAGAGAAAATGAGAGGAACTGATTCATCGGCTCTGTCTCTGTTTCCTGACATTAGCTGATATCTGCAGACAGCTGTTGACTAGCGTTAGCTACGCGGCGGGTATCTGCTCACTGTTCAGTCGGCTGCGATGACCTCACCTCCACTAAACAGAGATGATCCGTCCACATTAAACACGAACCGAGGGGGCCGATAAGAGTTTTTTTTTTTTTTTCGACCGTCTCTCATGTTCTTGCGATTGTTAAATTCAATCGTGAGCATGTCGTGCTTCACGTCACAGTTTATGGGACCATAATGAGTCAAGACAGTTAATGTTGCCAGCTGTCTGTGAGTGAAAATACTTGGGTTCGTGCACTTTGTTATAATTCAATTGTTCAAAATGTAGACAATTTACAGAACTTAGAAAAACAAAAACTTTGAATGAATTGAATCAGTTTGATGTTTCCTGCAGTCCTAGCATGACAGTCACCATGAGTCATAGAGGTCAGTGCAGCAACGCTTTCCCTCCTAACGAAATCTAGTTTGCAGCTACTACTTTAGTAAATTAAGTTTTCTTATTAGTTCAGCGAGGAAACAAATGGACCAACAATAGAGCTGAGAAATAAAGAGCGGAGTCCAAAGTTTCACTGCAACAAACTCGTCATCTGATGTTTTTAACTCGGCGTTCAGGTGAAGACTTAACTCCACAAACTGAACATGAAGGAATGAGGTCGCAGCTGCTCAAACTTTTCCTGCAGGTTTTGTTGATTTTCTGAAGCGAAGCGTTGAAGCTAACGGAGCAGACTGTCGTCTCATATAGTCTGAAGGTCTGTGTCCATGTGTAGTGTGATTATAGATCAGCTCTAGCTTCTATATTAATACTGTGAAAGTATCAAAGCCTCAGTCCACAGAGAAATGCACACAGCCTGTATTCAGAAACTGAGCCTTAAAACCAGCCGTCAGGACTTCTGGAACTTTGTGATGTCACAACAAAGCAGTCACCAAGCCCCGCCCACCTGGACCCACCATCCAAACCTTGCAGGATTTGGTTTCTCTCAGTGTTTTTACCTGAAATCTGCTTTATTTTTATTGGATCACTCAGAAAACAGTCAGCCAATCAGAAGAGAAGCTCTGAGCCTCCTCTCTTCTGATTGGCTCACAGACCTGTTGTTACTAGAGCTCCAGAGAGAAGCCTGAGAGAGGAGATGTAAAACTACACTGAGATGGTTTTATATCTTCTGATGGATCAACACTTCAAATAAAACACAGAAGAAGAAGAAAATATGGAGCTTTAAGGTTTAAAAACTTAATTAAATCTGTAGAAAAACAAAGAAGCAGAGATCTGACTGTCAATTGATAATAAGCAGGTTTGTTTCTACAGACTGATGCTGATGTGTTTAGCATGTGATCAGATGTGTTCATGTTCCTCTAGTGAAATGTGTGATTTTGTTATTTACATCTGAGCTCTCCAGAAACTGCAGGACGTCGGGATCCTTCAGCAGGACGGGATGCTTCACTGTCCTCATCAGATACCTGAAACACAAACACAAGATGCTTTTACTTCTGACAGCACGCAAGTTTTTACAACGACCATTTTCCATCCAATGATACGCTCTCCTCATCGCTGGGTGTCATGGTAACATGCTTCTTCTTTGACGCTATTGGCTGATGTCTAAAGTTCTTCAGCTCAGAGAAAAAAGCTGCTTCCTGTTTCAGTCTAAAACAGCAGCAGTCACAAAATAAAAGCTACATGTGAACAAACTGAAGAAAAAAAACATCAACCTTTCAAGGCTTTTATTTTGAAATGTTAAAACATCATTACTGTGTTGTAACAGAGTCGAAACACAAACAGTCAAATTAAAAATGTGTTTGTTCGTCACTAACACAGTTTTCATTGTGTGTGTGTGTGTGTGTGTGTGTGTGTGTGTGTGCATCAGCGTGGAGTTCTGCAGCTCTGAGCTCCATCAGCTGTCACTGGCTGACCTTCCTGTCAATCAAACACCATCAGTAAAGGGCAGCAGAATGTCAGCCCCGCCCCCCACCACCCCACCTTCCTGCTCCTCAGTATTCAGTGCGCACACACACACACACACACACACACACACACACACACGTGTTTGATGATGATGTATCTAATATTTGTGGTTTAACCTTTTGGCCTGTAAAGTTCTGACCAGGTTGATCTTTACCACGACTGTATGCACACACACACACACACACACACACACACACACACACACAGTCTGCGATTCCGTCACCTAAATTTCTTTGTTGTCATGGTAACAGGACGGTAAGCTGAGAACAATAAAGCTTTAGGTCTTGAATCAAGTCAAATTAAATAACGTGTTTCAGTCAGAGACACACAAACACACCGGGACAATGCTAATGCTAATGCTATGTTAGAACAAGCTACAATAAAAATCAGCGTCTCGTCATCATTTATTTTATGTTTTTACTGTTTGAATGATTTAAAAAATAACAAAACAAAATTTAAAAAAACAGATTTTCAGCAACTGATTTTGAATTCTCAAATGTCAGAGTGTCCTTGAACGCACCACAGAGGACAGATATGACTAGTGCAGTTTTAAACTTGTCTTTCCTAATTCTTTACATATTTTTTTTTTCTTTTATATATTATAGTATAATGACATTTTTTAGAGTTTCTGTATATATATATATTTAGCTTTATTTTTATCTTTATAATCTACATCATATTCTCTTTTCTCTGCTGAGGGAGCGACTGTAACTCAACCTTATTTCCTCCTGGGGATCAATAAAGGATTCTGATTCTGAGATATAAAAACGGTCTGTCCTCACAGCTTCATCACCACATGATGATGATGAAGATGAAACCGTGACGAATAAAACAAATGTGACTAAATGTCTCTAAACTGATTCACACAGAGATGAAGCGAAACCAGAGACGAGCTCCTTCCTTTCAGTCAAACACCCCGACTCTTTATCTTCTCCAGCTGTGTGTGTGTGTGTGTGTGTGTGTGTGTGTGTGTGTGTGTCTGTACCTCTCCAGCGCCGACCTCCTCTTCTCCACGAACTCGTTGGACGACTGGTCCTCCTTCCCCACCTTCACCTTGGTCATCCCTGCAGACGAGGAGACGCTCGTTAGCGCGAGTGATTCTCAGGCGGGACGAGGACAGTCGTGTGTTTGTATGAGCTGTGGTCACTGACGGTCACAGAGCACGTCGTGTTTATGAATATATCATCTTTTATTATATATTATATTAATATTATATGTGTATGAATATTTACAGCTGTTTGCAGAGAGTGAAAACCATTGTGGTAACTAACATCTGGTGAAAGAAACATCTGGAAGTATCTGAATGACTCTCTCTGAACCTTATGATTATAACACACCTGAAAACACATATCAAAAGATGACCTTTAACATACACTGCACATGCACGTGCAGGTGTAAACAGGAAGTAGATCGTCTTCTCTGCAGTTGCTTGGTTACAGAAAAGGCTACAAACGAGGAGCCGGAGATTTCTTTTCGAGGACGAGGTCGTTAGGTTTTTCGTCCAGACAAGGTCACGTTATAGGAGCGTGACAAATCAGAGTCGTGACTGATGAGACCCAAACAACCCAAGAGTTTTCAAAATAAAACGTCCAGCAGCATTTCTGTCGTGTGATACCAGACTTTGTTCAGCTCCTGTCCAAACTTTAATACTCAGTCCACTTGTTTTAATACTGAGTGAGCAGTTAGTGGAGTTAGTTAAAGAAACAAAAGAAAAATATACACAAAATGCCATTATTTTCAAAATAAGAGACATTCACTCTTTAAATTAGACATTTCCTTATTTACTTATTAATCACCTCTTATTCACTTCAAAGTCTCTGTTTGATAATTATTTATATATATATATATATATATATATATATGTATATAAAGTTATGGTGTTATGGTCTGGAGTCCAGCAGAGGGCGTCTTTGGCAGCGGTTTCACTTACCCACAATGCTTTTCTCCGGTGCAGGCGGGACGATGTAGCCTATGTGCAGGTACTTCGAGGCGAGTTTACTGTGCAGACCCAGGAAGTCACTGAAACGCCTTTTTACTGAAAACTCATTACGCTTGAACAGAGACATGGAGGTCTGGGCGAGAGACACAGGGAGAGGGAGAGAGAGAGAGAGAGAGAGAGAGAGGGACAGAGAGAGAGAGGGACAGAGAGAGAGAGAGAGACAGAGAGAGAGAGAGAGACAGACAGAGAGAGAGACAGAGAGACAGACAGAGAGACAGACAGAGAGAGAGACAGACAGAGAGAGAGAGACAGAGAGAGAGACAGACAGAGAGAGAGACAGACAGAGAGAGAGAGACAGAGAGAGACAGAGAGAGAGACAGACAGAGAGAGAGACAGAGAGAGTAAATAAATAAAACTGAGCAATTCCCAATTACACAATTCTATTATTTTATGTTATATAACATATTATATCATAATATATTATAATTATATTATATTATTAAATAGAGATAAATATTAATGCAAATATTAATGATGCATTGGGACAATGAGAGATAATTACAATAATTAAAATGAAGTCTCTCACCTTGGTCGTCACTTTGTAGGCCATGTACGCATTCATCCCATCACCTGGAACACACACACACACACACACAC
>NW_019176432.1:257255-258969 GCF_002260705.1 Seriola dumerili | reverse complement strand
AGCGCTCTGGAAAGGTCCTGGAATATCCTGGAATATCCTTGAATAGTGGCAAGGGTGCTGGAACGTGGCGGAGTGGAAGGGCCGGGAGAATGTTTGTGTTATCTGTTGCAGTTAGAGGATGTTTCAGTGTTTGTGTCTACCACCCACTAAGACTACTTTTCCATCAGCCTCTTTTGCTCTCCGGTGTCTGCCTGTATCCAGATGTTGGAGTTTTACACTCTTCTCTCTCTCTGTCCATACTTGTATCTGCTCCCACATGATGATTATGCTAATGCTTTACTGCTGTAACAACAGTGGGGGTCTGCGGGCGCTGACGCCCCCACCTGCCAGGCCGACAACGGCCGTCCAGGTACAATGAGCACAACGACAGGAGCTGGATCGGACCGCCGTGTTGTCCGAGCTCAAGACTCACTTTGTAATGACAGACACAGAGACACTGTAACTAAAATAAGTTGTCTTCAACTAACTGAACAGTTTATCACAGTCCTGATCGTGTGGAGCTCAGACTGGACACGTTTACTCAATGTGTGTGTGTGTGTGTTCTAATGGTGTGTGTGTGTGATTGTGTGTGTGTGGTGTCGTGTGTGTGTTGTGCGCGTGCCCGTGTGTGTGTGTGTGTGTGTGTGTGCGTGGGTGCGTGTGTCACACACACACACACACACACACACACACACACACACACACACACACACACACACACACACACACACACACTTGAGTAAACTGTGTGTCCAGTCTGAGCTCACACATCAGACTGGATAAACTGGTTCCATGTTCAGTTGAAGAAACTCTTTTATTTACAGTGTCTCTGTGTCTCTGTCATTAACAGTGAGTTTGAGCTCGGGACACACGGCGGTCCGAGTCCAGCTCTGTCGTGTGTCCTGTCACACACACACACACACACACACACACACTTGAGTAAACTGTGTGTCCAGTCTGAGCTCACACATCAGACTGGATAAACTGGTTCCATGTTCAGTTGAAGAAACTCTTTTATTTACAGTGTCTCTGTGTCTCTGTCATTAACAGTGAGTTTGAGCTCGGGACACACGGCGGTCCGAGTCCAGCTCTGTCGTGTGTCCTGTACTGACGGCCTGCGGCCTGCAGGGGGGGCGTCAGCGCCGCAGACCCCCACTGTTGTTACAGCAGTGAAGCATTAGCACAATCATGTGGGAGCAGATCAGAGTGACAGAGAGAGAGAGAGTGTAAAACCTCCAACATCTGGAGCAGGGACACGGAGCAAAGAGGGCTGATGGGAAATGTAGTCTTAGTGGGTGGAGACACAAGCACTGAAACATCCTCTAATGCAACAGAAACACAAACATCTCCGCCCTTCCTCCGCCCTTCAGCACCGCTCTCACTATTCAAGGATATTCCAGGATATTCCAGGACTTTCCAGGACTACTCACCGACTTTCTCAGGGTCAGACACCGATATGTGCATGTCGAACGAATCTCCGCCCTCCTCCTCTTCGATCTACAGAAAACAGACAAATGTGTTTATTCCTGCTGCCACGACGACGACACAAACTTTATTTATTCAAGACTTCAGAGACAAAATCCACGTTTCCTCCCTCACTCTGTAAATGAAGAATATAATCCCTCTGGTTAAGTCTTATTACGTCTCATATTGCAGAACAGCATTTAGAATCGCTGTATAAAGGGGTTATCGTCATGGAAACGACAGAGGTGTTAACGTCAGAGAAACGTCTCTG